>NW_025920104.1:1326697-1463715 GCF_902686445.1 Sciurus carolinensis
GAGTTCTTTATATATTCTGGAAATGAGTGCTCTCTCTGAATTATGAGTGGCAAAATTTTTTCCCACTCTTTAGGTTCTCTTTTCACATTGATGTTAGTTTCCTTTTCTGAGAGAAAGTTTTTTAGTTTGAATCTATCCCAGTTATTGATTCTTGCTTTTAATTATTGTGCTATGGCGGTCCTGTTAAGGAAGTCTGATCCTAAGCAGACATATTGAAGATTTGGACCTACATTTTCTTCTATAAGATGCAAGGTCTCTGGTCTGATTCCAAAATCCATGGTCCACTTTGAGTTGAGTTTTTTGCAGGGTGAGAGATAGGGGTTTAGTTTCATTCTGTTGCACATGGTTTTCCAGTTTTCCCAGCACCATTTGTTGAAGAGGTTATCTTTTCTCCATTGCATATTTTGGCACCTTTGTCTAGTATTAGAAAATTTTATGTGGGTTTGTGCCCATATCCTCTATTCTGTACCATTGATGTACCTGTCTATTTTGGTATCAATAACATGCCACTTTTGTCAGTATTGCTTTGTAGTATAGTTATAGTTCTGGTATTGCGATACTCCCTGTTTGATTCTTCCTGCTAAGAATTGCTTTAGCTATTCTGGGTTTCTTATTCTTCCAGATGAATCTCATGATTGCTTGCTCTATTTCTGTAAGGTACATCATTGGAATTTTAACTGGAATTGCATTGAATCTGCATACCACTTTTGGTAGTATGGCCATTTTGACAATATTAATTTTGCCTATCCAAGAACATGGGTGATCTTTCCATCTTCGAAGGTCTTCCTCAATTTCTTTCTTCAATGTTTTGTAGTTTTCATTGTAGAGATCTTTTAACTCCTTGGTTAGATTGATTCCCAAGTATTTTTTTTAAGGCTTTTGCAAATGGAGTTGTTTTCCTCATTTCCCTTTCAGCTGTTTTGTCGCTTGCATATAAAAAAGCTTTAGATTTATGCGTGTTGATTTTATAGCCTGCTAATTTGCTGAATTCCTTGATGAAGTCTAGAAGTTTTTTGGAGGAATTTTTTGGACCCTCTAAATATAGAATCATGTCATCTGCAAATAGTGACAGCTTAAGTTCATCTTTTCCTATTTGTATCCTTTAAATTCTTTGGTTTGCCTAATTGCTCTGGCTAGAGTTTCGAGGACAATGTTGATTAGATGTGGTGAAAGAGGACATCCCTGTCTTGTTCCTGTTAAAGGAATGGTTTCAGTTTTTCTCCATTAAGAATGATGTTGGCCATGGGCTTAGCATAAATAGTCTTTACAATGTTCTGGTATGTTCCTACTATCCCTATTTTTTCTAGTGTTTTGAGCATGAAGCGGTGTTGTATTTTGTTGAAAACTTTTTCTGCATCAATTGAAATAACCATATTATTCTTATCCTTAAGTCTATTGACATGATGGATTACATTTATTGATTTACGAATGTTAAACCATCCTTGTGTTCCAGGGATGAACCCCACTTGATTGTGATGCACAAATTTCTTAATATGTTTTTGGATATGGTTTGCCAATATTTTGTTAAGGTTCTTTGCATCTATATTCATCAAGAATATTGGTCTAAAATTTTCTTTCCTTGATGTGTCTTTGCCTGGTTTGGATATGAGGGTGATATTAGCTTCATAAAATGAGTTTGGTTTGGTACCTTCTTTTTCTATTTCCTGCAATACGTTGAGAATTATTGGAATCAGTTCTTATTTTAAGGTCTTGTAGAATTCGGCTGAGAATCCATCTGGTCTTGGGCTTTTATGGATGGTAGATTTTTAATGACTTCTTCTATTCCATTGCTTGATATTGATCTGTTTAAATTGTGTATGTCCTCCTGGTTCAGTTTGTGATGAGCATCTGTCTCTAGAAATTTGTCAATGTCTTCAGTAGTTTCTATTTTGTTGGTATACAGATTTTCGATGTAGCTTCTCATTATGTTCTGTATCTCAGTGTTGTCTGTCATGATATTTCCTTTTTCATCACAAATTTTAGTAATTTGAGTTTTCTCTCTCCTTCTCTTTGTTAGTGTGGCTAAGGGTTTGTCTATTTTGTTTGCTTTTTCAAAGAACCAAACTTTTGTTTTGTCAATTTTTTGTCAATTGTTTCTTTTGTTTCAATTTCATTGATATCAGCTCTGATTTTAATTATTTCCTCTCTATTCCTACTTTTGATGTTATTCTGTTGTTCTTTTTCTAAGGTTTTGAGCTGTAAAATTAGGTCTTTTAGTTGTTGACTTTTCATTCTTTTCTGGGATGTGCTCCATGCAATGAATTTTCCTCTTAGTACTGCTTTCATAGTGTCCCAGAGATTTTGATATAATGTATCATCATTCTCATTCACCTCTGAGAATTTTTTATGTCCTCCCTGATGTTTTTTGTTATCCATGTTTCATTCAGTAGCATATTATTTAGTCTCCAGGTGTTGGAGTAAGTTCTCTTTTTTATTTTGTCATTGATTTCTATTCTCAGTCCATGATGATCTGATAGAACACAAGGCAGATTTCTATTTTTCTCCATTTCCAAATGGCTGCTTTGTGGCATAACACATGATCAATTTTTGAGAAGGTTCCATGTGCTGCTGAGAAGAAAGTAAATCCACTCACTGATGGATGGAATATTCTATATATGTCAATTAACTCTAGGTTATTGATTGTGTTAGTGAGTTCTAGGGTTTCTTTGGTTGAATTTTGCTTGGAAGACCTATCTAGTGGTGACAGAGGTGTGTTAAAGTCACCCAGAATTATTGTGTTGCGGCCTATGTGATTCCTGAAATTGAGAAGGATTTTTTTGATGTACAGGAATGCATCATTGTTTGGGGCATGAATATTTACTATCGTTATGTCTTCCTGATTTATGGTTTCCTTAAGCAGTAAGAAATGCCCTTCTTTATCCCTTCTGCATAACTTTGGCTTGAAGTCCATTTTATGTGATATAAGGATGAAAACCCACTTTTTTATGGCATCCATGTGCATGATAGCTTTTTTCCCATCCTTTCACCTTTAGTCTGTGAATGTCTTTTTCTATGAGATGAGTCTCTTGCAGGCAGCATATTGTTGAGTCTTTCTTTTTAATCCATTCTGTCAGTCTATGTTTTTTGATTGATGAGTTTAGGCCATTAATGTTCAGGGTTATTATTGAGACATGATTTGCTTTCTCAGTCATTTGGACTTATTTTTGTTTTTTAACTTGGCTTGGTTTCTCCTTTGAATGGTTTTTCTCTAAGGCAGTTCCTCCCTTTGCTGACCTACATTGTTGTTTTTCATTTCCTCCTCATGGAATATTTTGTTGAGGATATTCTGTAGTGCAGGCTTTCTATTTGTAAATTATTTTAACTTTTGTTTATCATGGAAGGATTTTATTTCATCTTCAACTCTGAAGGTTAGTTTTGCTAGGTATAGGATTCTTGGTTGGCAACCATGTTCTTTCAGAGCTTGAAATATGCTGTTCCAGGCCCTTCTAGCTTTTAGAATCTGGGTTGAGAATCTGCTGCTATCTGTATTGGTTTCCCCCTGTATGTAATCTGATGCTTTTCTCTCACAGCCTTCAAAATCCTATCTTTATTTTGAATGTTAGGCATTTTCATTATAATGCGCCTTGGTGTGGATCTGTTGTGATTTTGTGCATTTGGTGTTCTGTAATCCTCTTGTATTTGATTTTCCATTTCATTTCTTCAGGTTTGGGAAATTTTCTGATATTAATTAATTGAATAGGTTGTTCATTCCTTTGGTTTGTATCTCTGTGCCTTCCTCAATCCCAATAATTCTTAAATTTGGTCTTTTCATGATGTCCCATAGTTCTTGGAGATTCTGTTCATGATTTCTTACCATCTTCTCTGTTTGGGCAACTTTATTTTCAAGATTAAATATTTTGTCTTCATTGTCTGAGGTTCTGTCTTCCAAGTGGTCTAGTCTTTTGGTGATGCTTTCCATTGAGCTTTTTATTTGGTTTATTGTTTCCTTCATTTCAAGGATTTTCATTTGTTTTTTTTTTTTTTTGAGAATCTCTATCTCTTTGTTGAAATGATCTTTTGCTTCCTGCAGTTCCTCTTTCAGCTTATTGGTATTATCATTCATTGCCTGCATTTGCTCTCTTATCTCATCCTTTTCTTTTTGAGTCATCTTAATCATGTATAATCTGAAGTCCTTTTCTGATATTTCTTCTACCATGTTGTCATTGGATTCTATTAATATAGAATCTAGATTTGTTTGGATCATTTTCTTTTATTGATTTTTCATGTTGTTCATGTATCTTCCCCATAGCAGTGCAGATCTGGGGTATTGCAGACTTCCCCCTAAAGGCTTATAGTGACCCTATAGGTTTCCAAAGCCTTCTCTTTAAGAGGAGATCAATATTAGCAGTGCCCAATTCAGACACTATGCAATCCTAGACCATATACCCCCTATCAGGACAACAACAAAATTGTCATAATAAACAGAATGAGTTCAAATATTATCTTCAGTATAACAAACAGATTCACAATAATGTCTGGTGTTTGTAATGGAGGACAAAGAGGATGCAGAGAGATGTAGGTTGTAACTATTAGTGGGATAAGAAAAGAATATACAGAAGGTCTAGATAATAAAAAGTGTAAGAGTGTAATTGTCTGTTAACTTGCAGAAAGGGAGAAATAGACTCTGTGGGAACAGGTAAACAAAATGAAAAGAGAGCAACAATGTAAAGAAATAAAAACTTAAAATTGTTTGATATGGAAAACAAAGAATATCTACACTATAACTGTCATATAATATTCAACCCTCCCAGTTTTCAGTAGCCTGATGCATGAGAGGTACCTGACAATGAGCTTCAAGTCTCCAGCTGGCATCACAGGATGGGATATCCTCCACCTAGTGATTGGAGCTATGGCTTCCAGGATTATTCAAGTTGACTGCTCTGTCTTCGAAATGTGTTGCCCAATGGGAAGCTGCATCTCAGTGTATGGATGTGGTCAGCTGGATGTCCTGGATGCATGGTGCTGTTGGTCAGGCAGGTTTTCTGGAGATTGGGTGTGTTTGATGTGGTTGCAGGACCCTGGAGCCTGGGTGCAATCAGTTGGTCTGATGTCCCAGTGATAGGATGCAGTCAGTTGGTCTGGGGGTCCTAGCAGCAGGTAGCATTCAGTTTATGTGAGGACCCTGGAGGCAGGGAGAGATTGGTCAGACTGAGGAATCCTGGAGACGGAGCTCAGTCTTTATGGCCAGGTGTCCTATGTGGCCTGGCTGTTGACTCAAAATCTCTCTCTTTTATTTTGATTCACTGTACACAAATGGAGTACAACTATCATTCCTCTGGTTGTACACAAGGTAGAGTCATACCATTTGCACAATCATACATGTACAGGGTAATAATATTTGTCTCAATTCTATTATCTTTCCTTCTATTGCCTCCTCCCCATCCTTCATTTGAGTCCCAATGCACAAGAAATAATTGCAGGAATCAATAATTGGGATAGATCCAAATTAAAAAGCTATTTCTCAGCAAAGGAAACAATCAACAATGTGAAGAGTCTACAGAGTGGGAGAAAATCTCTGCCCCACACACTTCAGATAGTAAACTTTCTCCCAGATCTATAAATAACTCAAAAAACTTTACACCAAGAATACAAATAACCCAATAAATAAATGGGCTAAGGAATGATCAGACACTTCACAATCTCTTGATCACCTACCCAAGATTTCTTGACTACACAGAGAAGCCTCAGGGCCAAGTTGGTGTGTTGATTTAGATTGCAGAATTGTGGGTTTTGTGAACATTGTCAAGAGTTTCCTTATATGGTGGTACCCTGCTTGTTCTTTTAATTTCCCTGTCAGGTCCTTTGTTCACACTGGACACAAATGACCAGGGATTAAGTCAGGAAAATCTATGTCTGGGAACTCTAATTCAGGCAATCCTTCTCAGTTGAAGTCAACAATACTGTACTTTAGTGTTTTTAAGTATTTCTTTCTTGAGCCAGGCATGATGGTACATGCCTATTAGTTCCAGGAATTCTATGAGTTCAGGATGTTGAGACTGGAGAACAGACCTCAAGGTTGAGGCCAGCCTTGGCATCTTAGCAAGATGCAGTCTCAATACAAAAAAAAGGGGGGGGGCTGGGAATGTAGCTCAGTGTTAGAGCACCCCTGGGTTAAATCCCTAGTCACAAAAAAAGAGTATCTTCTTGAATGTGACTTTATTCTGGTTTTAAGACATGAAGTTGATGTCAAAGATTTTATGACATGCAAAATTGTGTTTAATGAATTTTCTTTTGTGATACATAAGATGATTCACAGCCCACATATTCCACCTGCTATATATGCTGTGGTTACTTACCTGTTTTGTGAGCTTGTGAGTTTGTCAGAATTAATAAAATTATTACTGTATGAATCATGCTCCTTAATATTTTGTAGGAAGAAATCTCACATCAGAGGCAGAAGTGTCTGTACACTGTAGTTATATCAGTTTGATGTTTTCACCTTTCAATTAATCTAGGAAAATCTATCTATTCATCCTCAAGGAATGAAAAATGAGAAATTCTTTCCTACACTCAGGGCAAGGACTCATTTTTAATGAAGTAGTAAAGTGGTCTTTCTCTTTGCCTTCCATTTCCTTGACTATTTTTAAAGCAGTTTTATGTTAACAGGAAATTTGAGAGGAAATTTAAACAATATATGTATACCCCCTCTCCCCTCTCTCTATGTATAAGTTTATGTTTTCAATGTACCTGGTGTGCACAATAAACACATGGCCATTCAACCAGCTGTTTTGACACCACATGGCAGGGCTGAGATGCATATACAAACACATGTTGATAAATTTTTATTTTTTCCGCTAGTGGGCAAAGGATTGAAATTAAAGCAAACTCCTCCAGGCAGTTCTTGTCCCCCTGGTTCAGCTAATCATCTGTTACCTAAGCAGCTGAATTCACCCAGGACCAGGTGAGTTGAGCCTGACTTTGAGCTCAGATTAGCACTCTTCTTTTGCCTTGTGGCCAGAATATTCACCTACCCATCCCAGTGTATTGTGCCCTAAGACTCTGGTTCTCATGTGATGGACAGTTGTGAGTGTCCAAACCCCACCCCATCTGGTGTTGTGTTTATGGCACCTGTCCAGACCCTCCCATACAGAGGTACTCTGCTGTCTCAACAAGGCATCATGCCAGCATCTCATGATGGAGATTGATGTGCCCAGCATGACTCTCTGCTCCATGCTTATGCCCAACACCCCTCCACAACTCCATGCCTGTTTGAAGGGCCCTCCACAGCATGCATTTCACCACCAGATGCAGGCTCCAAGCTTCCAAAATTCTATCCTGCCCATCAAACAAGGACCCTTCCCATGCAGAGTTCAAGCAATGCTCATCCATTTTGTGTCTCTGCTTGTATCTGAGGAATCACTAATTCCATTGTTTGCCACCAATCCTGACTGCCCACTTAAACCAAGCCTGGCCTGCAGAATCACTATGTCTCTGAGTCAAGTACCCTCACCATGGACAGTTTCAAGCTGACAACTCTTTAACAACCATTTGCAAAATTCCTGAATACTTCCTTGCAGGGTTTCCTTCAGAGGATGTCACTGATCTATTCCCCAGATAGAGCACTCACTTCTGGTTTCTTTAATGACTAACTCCATCACCAAGTCCTCAGTTCTTGGTCATTTGGGTGCTGGCTCATCTCTGGATGGTGAGAAGGTCCTGGAAGCAGACCCTGTCCGTGGGTCCTTGTTGGCTGGGAGATTATGTGTCTTACTCACTGCTGCAGTATTCTGTACACAGGTCCATTACTGAGTTTTCAGTTGCTGTGTGCTGTTGCTTTGAGTGTGGCTTCTTCTCCATAGTATGTGTTGAAGATGATGGCCATTGTGGCAGGATTGCAAGTAGAACTTTGAAGAGGCAACTGGATTTTTAGGAGTTTTTTCTCATAGGCCTGGTTTCCTAACCTTGGAGGGAGTTGCTAAGAAATCAAGGTCAGGCTTCCTGTTCTGTCTCTTCTACATCCTGCCTTGACCTTCCACTTCTCTGTCATGGTATGATGCAGCAAGACCATTGGCAGATGTCCTGACTGAGTATGGATTTCCAGCCTCCTGAACTATGACCTGAGTAAATTTATCACCTTAATAAATTAGCCAAGCTTGGCTATTCTGTCACAGCAACAGAAATCAAACTGAGATACTGCAACCAATCCCATACACTACCAACACCACCCACTTAGTAGCACATACCTGTGCAGGGTGGGAGCCTTAGCACAGTGTGAACAGCTTCCCTACTCAGAGTCTCATGAGGCTGAGCATCTGCCATTTGCATTTTTGTCTATGACCCAAATAAAGAAGTATCCAGACTGACTCAGGTTTGATGGGACCTTCCCTGGAAGCTGTGGCACTGTGGCTGAGCAGGAGTGGCCCTCAGCTCCTGGACAGTTTTTCTTTTCCTCACTGTAGCCCTCCTTGATGCAGGCCAACAAGGGCAAATCTCTCTCATGCCAAATCCTTCTCCAACTTTGAATCTCTTCACAAGAGCCCGGTTCCTCTTAATGTCTGAACTGGTTAGGTCATGGTAATCTCCCTTTCTTCAGATTTCCTGGATAGAATCCTGCGTTATATCTGCAAAACATTTTTTCTTATGATGTAACACCATCCCATGGTACCATGCCAATGGATTTACTGGTCCCCTATGTCCAAAAGAGAGGTGTGGAACTCAGGAAAATCCTTGGGGTTCCCAAGATATCCCTGTGATGGTACAGTTAAAAAGAGCACAAAGCCAGAGTGTGAACTGCATCTGCAGTGTGTTCAGGTGGTCTTCATCCAGGGTAAATGTTGGCCAAGGCCATTATCAAAAGGGAGTTTATTCAGAGAAATGTTCTAAATTACTGATCTTTGCCCTGAGCCAGGAACCACTGGAAACTTAAGATATGTTTGTAATGTGAACAAATAAACCCTCACAGAAATGTATAGCATGACAGTCCTGAAATTGAAATATCTTTTCAGGCAGCTAGACTAATGTCTGCATTGTGATTGTAACAAATTCAAGGTCCAGTTGGTAGTGACAGCACAGAGATACCAAGCAAGGGTAGAAGAGCAGGGCACAAGCCTGAAGACCCCTATCACCCACCTTTTTGCCCCACTGTGCTTCAGACTTTGACCTATGCTTATCTTGCCATTATTATGTGCAGCAAGACCCTCAGACACCCAAGGCAATAGCAAAGTCTTGTCCTTCAGCACCTGGCTTAGAACTTGGCAACCAGCTCAAGAAGACCCAGTCATGCTAGATTGTGACACTGAGTAATAAATTATTGTGGGACCATTGTGAGTGCCATAGGTCCATTTGCATCTTCACAGGGAGCAGATTATTCCAGGGGTAGGCAGCCCCCGGCACAGTTGTGTATAGTGTTCCAGACCATATTTCTGAACAAGATCATATTCAAAGGCAATAATCAGAATTATTCTTGGAGAATATGTGTGCCTCCTAGTTGGCACTCCTCCATGAGGCATCACAAGACATAACCTGATCATATAGAATGGCCACATTTTATTACTTGTTCTGCTTGGGACTCCTGTCCCCTGCTAAGCTCTAAGTGCCTTGTGGAAACGATTGCAATCTTTTGTTCCTGCTGGAGGCTCAGGTCCTGAAACAGTGCCTGGTACAACATAGGTCCTCAATAAATGTATTTTGAATGGGGAAAATGACTTCAGCTTGGGAGAAGCTGCACTGAGCAAAGTTCTTATGGATGCTTCACTTTAGAACCTCTCAGGTCCTGTGTTATAACATGGGGTAAGACTCCACAAGGTGATGTGGGGATTTAGCCTGCCCCAGGGGCAGCACCATCATAGGGAGGGCTGTTTATTATGATCTGAGGAGCACTCAAATGTTCTTGTAATTCCAAGAAGGAAAGTGAGGCTCAGGAGGACAAGAATTTTTCTAAGGAAGTAGCAGCTCATCCCCTGGGCTAGAGCCTCTGCCCTGCTTGCATTGGGACCTCTGCTCTTTCAACTGTACTCAACTGTGGCATCATCACATTAATTTCTCCATCAGATGTGCTTAATATTTTAAGTGATTTCCTGGGTCCAAATGTCTTCTATCATGTGAAATTATGAAACTTGATAGAACAATCCCTAAATGTAGGAAGTACAAAAAATACCTGAATGGATATATAGATCAAATCTTAGTATTAAAAAATCATGCCATTAGCCATCTGAATTCATTCCCTGTAAAAAAATTTAATTATAATTACACTCACTTGAGCTTCATCATTAGGAAATTAGGAAGAGCATATCAGGAATCTCAGGACTATTGTTAGATGGTGAGAACTCTGGAGGGAGAGCCTGATGTCACCAGAGAGAGAGCTGGACCTAGGAACATCCAACTTGTGTTTCCTTTTGTCTACCACTGACCAGTGATGGGAATTCAGGCAAGTCACTTCCTAGGGTCCTGATGGTCATGAAGAAATGTCATTTCAGTGCTGTGAATGGTGTTGACAAGTGCTTTCCTGTCCTGTTACCTGGAGTGCTGTGAGAACACTTGGATTCCAGGCCATGGTCTCTGGGATCTCTTGAGGAGTTCTGCAGCAATGGACATGAAACTGCACTTCTGTACATGGACCTGGAGATCGTGGGTCAATGGACCTGAACTCCAGGTGTTGGAGAAGTCTTCTTTCTCTAAAGTTGAAAGATTTCCTTTGAACTTTGGCAAATTGATCAGAAAAATCACCTATATTTTCAAGATCAGGCTGCTAAGCAACAGACTTCCTGTGATCCAGTTAAGATCCCAGTTCTGGGGGCAAACCAACAAAGAGTGAAATGCTGAGATTGGTTGGAGGGAAAAATAAAGAGTCCACCTGAACAGAAGAGTAGCTTCATAGACTGCTGTCTGGTCCCTGAAGACCCAGGTGAGGGACTGGAGGAGGGCCACCAGGCCCAGATACACTGGTGGAACCTCTCTTGCTTTCCACAGCCCCCATCTGGGTTTGCATAATTGATTGCACTTTTCCAAAGAGGGAGGACAGGACTGTAACCTCCTAAGGGTTACAAAGCTACTGAAGAGAGGGATATTTGAAATCAGGTATTTCTGGTGTCAGTCTTTGAACTATGTTTGGGATGTCACAACACTTTATTTTAAAATAGCCCATGAACATGCACCTACATGCTCCTGCAGGTTCAGAGACAGTGCAGTAGAAAAAGAAATCAGAAACTGCATGAAAAAAGAGAAATAATGGAAGGAGACAAGTAGAATATGTGGAGAAAGAAAAAGTGAGGAAGCATCATGCTGGAGAGGATTGCAGGACTGCTGGTCTCCTGAGGATATGGCCTTGGTGGGGCAGAACACTTAGAGAGGGAAGGTGGTGATTTTGACTGAGACTTAGAATCCTCTTCAGAGTCTCCCCACTCCCCTGAATTGGGAACTTACCTGATTTTAAGAGTGAATCTAATCGATGCACATGAAGCACAGATGGCTGATGGGTTCCAGGCAAAGTCTACCAGAATTCTGTGAATTCTATCAGGGATAATGTAATGAGACACAGAATGCACTCATACTGTGGAATTTCAGGACACAGTGCACAGTCATGATGGGTACAGTGGCCTCCCCACAACACCTTATTGAAAGGCAGGAGTCCCATGGCCTAGGAGGCTTCCTGCCACCGAAGCATAGGTTAGACACTTCTCTGGAAACAGGCTGATCTCTGAGTTATATCATAAACTCTGGAGGTTTATTGTGATGTTGTAAGCAAATTGACCTCAGGCCAATGTCCTCTGAAAAATAACCCATTTCTTCACTCTGTCCTTGTGTCTCACAGGGGCAAAGCCCTTCTGTTGAGCAGCCATGGGACCAGCCTACCTGAGAACATGACATCCTACTGTCACCAGCAGTGGCTTTGCATGGTTGGTCACCTGTACTATGCTGTCAGGAAATAATCTCTGACCTGTACAAGTTTCCTTCACTCAGTAGACAGTATCTTCAATCTCTGCAGGTTCTGGGGTCAATAATTTTATCAGATGGGGTCCATGCTCCCTGAAGAGAAGCCCAAAACCAGTGAGCCTTTTGCCTTTGTCCACTGATAGAAAAAGGTTTGTCCTGCTCTTGAGCAAGATCACTGTCTAGGGATCATCTTCAGAGGATTCTCATCCTGAGCTTCCTCTTCCAGATTTCACCTGGGATTAGAGACTTGTCTCTGTCTCCCATTACCACAGAGGTGTTCTTTCAAAAATAGTTGATGAATGTATACCATACTTGGGAGGCTACAATACTAAGTATTATGGGTCCTCAGTAGTTGCAAGCTAGCAAGGGAGAAAGAGGACTAGCAGACAATTGTCATCCAATATGCTGAACAGAGAGAGAGCAGTTTACTGTGGAGACACAGGTCAGTGTGCCCTGCACTTGATCAGCTGGGCCATGACCTGAAGGACAATCAGAAGATGATAAAATAAAGTGGGAAGTGTGGGGAGGGAATTTTTCCAGAGGACAGCATTGGAGAAGCCCAGGGGCCAGCTGCATGTTGTAGGAATCAGAGGGATTCAGCAGCAAGAATAGAGGGTGAATGATGTAGAGTGTGGTAGGGACATGGCAAAGACCTCAGGAGTCTGGTTCACACTCTGATTATCATACTGAGGGCAAGGCAAGGGAATTTCATGTGTTTGCTGGGTTCCTTGCTCATCATAGGTTGTTTAGGAAGATCCACCTGGATTCCTCTCTCCCTGGTGGACATAAGGTTGCCCTGGTCCTGGTTTCAGGAAGGACTGGGTGAGGAGTACCCTGGAGCTGGGCTTCAGTATTGGTTCACCTTCTTTGTCAAGGGTTCTGAGCATCAAGGTGTCAGTGATGCAACCATGAAAATATATTACAGAACCAAAAGGGGATCATACACAGCAAAAAGAGGGTGCAGATCATTTCGGGTCCCAGCACAGCTACAAGAAGGACACCACAGTTGGGTGGAACAGGAGGCTTTTCCAGGATGAAAGGACTACTGCAACCTGTCCACTGAGGAAGGTTCAGCTCTGACACAGGGGAAGGTATGTCTGAAATGAAAACAGGCACACTCCACATTTGGGGTCCTGTCCTGGCCAAGGGGCAGTCCTGGGGACCCAAAGACCCTCTCCTCTGCAATCCATTCTCCCACAGCCCAAGTTGGGAGCACTCTCTTGCCACACTCTGTGTTTTACAAAACAACTCTATCACACTCTCTGGATTTAAACCTAAGGGTTTAAAAACTGCCTCATTTTCACCAGAGAATGAGTAGCTTTAAGGCTGGGCTGGGCCTTATACAGACCTTTGCACAGTGCCTAGAGTAGAGCCTGTTGATTGTGGATGGTGAGCAGATGTGGGTGGGGGCAGGGGGGAAGGGGGAAGGCAAGGAGGCATGGTGCAGGGATGGCAGGAAGGAAAGAGAGACAAGAAATTGCCTGGTGGCAAGCTGTTGGCATCAATACCATCCAAGATGCTGAAAAACTAGAAACACCCTAAGTGATGAGCAATGGAGAAAACATTAAACCCATTCTGGCTCTTCCACTGTGTGTAATATTTCAGAACAAAGTAAATAAACTTATGAAATGCATGGAAAAATTAAAATATAATCACACCCAGTGATAAGGTGGAATAATGCCATCCCTGCACCAGTCCACATGCTCACTACACATCCCTCAATTCTGGGCAGTACAGCCCATCTCTCCTCTGCTGCCCTCATGCAGAGGCTCCTGTGAACTCAGGGCACATTCTCATATGTCACCCCTAGGGATTGCGGCCATCCTTCTTGGGCAAATCTCACTCATAGAATCTAGGGAGTGGCAAGCCACATGGTCATAAGTCACCCTGAGGATTCTGGGTAGTGCAATCTTCCCTTGAAGGCTCACCTCTATGCTCCAGGGAGGGCAGAACAGATGCTCAAAATGCAACCTGGTAATTCTGTGTAGTACTCATCATCTCTACACTGTAGACCTCATGCAGAGTCTCCTGGGAGCTGCAGACCACATGTTCACCACACACCACTGAGGAACCTGAACAGAATAACTCATTCTTCATATACAGCCTTCACCCAAAATCTCCTGGGTGCTGAAACACACATGCTCATAGGGCACCCTGAGGATTCTGGGTAGTTCAGCCCATCCTATCTCAGCAGCACTACTCAGAGGCACCTGAGATTTCTCTACCACATGCTCATCACAATCGCCTGAGGATTCTAACATTGTTAACCATCACTTTTGTGTGACCCTCATGCAGAGGCTCCCAGGATCTGCAAGTCACATACCCACCACACATCCCTAAGGATTCTGGCTAGTGCATCCTATCCCACCTGTTAAGCCTCACTCGGAAGATCTAACCCTCCAGGAGACTAAGCCCCACATTAATGGGATAGGCATTCCCTACACTGCGACATCTAGTACTAGTCATTATGATGGGGCATCCCTTCATACTGACAAGAATGATTCTTGAACACACACAGTGTGTAGTGGACTATTGATCTTGCTCTTGTAATGTCCAGGAGACTTTTCTCTTGTTGATCAACTCCTCCTGCAGGTCTTCAAGGCAAGCTAGGTAGGCCAATGCTGTTGGTGCACCTAGGCAGAGGATTTTCCATCTTCTTTTATTCTGGTAGAGTGAAGGGGTAAAAGCCCTAATAAATGTCACAAAATTAATTTTTCATTTAAAAGCAATTTTATCTAATCATGTCCTTTCTTCTAACATTTTTCTCTTTGAGGACCTCAGTGATATTGTTCCTTTATTAGGCAATTTTAATAAAAAGGAGTATTAATGAAAGTACTATTCTTGTGCTTGTAATTTGTCACTGAGTCTTCAAAAGGAAAGTACTTGTTGCAGACATGAGATTGCTGTCAGCGACATTGATGGACAGCTGTTGGGTGGACCTAATTTACTGACCATGGACTTAGAAGTATGATGTGCAAAATGTGTTAGTGCTGTGTGATAAAGAGAATAGGGGGTGATATCATACTCTAACATCATTGATGAGAACAAAGTATATAAGAAAAATTTCTGACATGCAGATCTGTCACCAAGATGTAACAGTCCTGAGCCTGAATTCTAGTAGGGGAAATCATAGAGAAATAAGTGGAACTTCTGCAGACTGTTTGGATACACAGAATCAAAAATTCTATTTCCCATCAATGATGCACTCCTTATCCTTGGTTTTCATGGGCCTACAACAATAGTAAGAGGAAAGGGCTCCCATGTTCTGCTGGGTGGGCAAACACATTAGTTGCCACTCAGACATGCATTGTTGATGTGTCCTCCAGACACCATATAAACACTGTCCTCCCAGACTTTTCTAGCATTGTGGGAATCAGAGTTCCATCTTGGGGATACAGTCTACTATTTTTCATAGATTTTCATGTTTCATGGATTTGTTACCATGTTTATAAAATGTTTTTCATCTATTATTTCTTGACCACTTTGTTTAATCTTAGGAGATTTCTGAAGTATCTTGCTCTTAATTTGCCTGAAAGCATTATTTTTCTTAATTTTATATTAGCACAATGTTTGCAAAAAGGTTTTTCACATTATTCAGAATTTAAATGAGATTTAAATACTTCTGACATTACTCAATAAAATTATTTTTACATAGGATAGACAATTTATGATTAGCTAGAACATTGAAAATTACATGGACTTATTAGTTGCAATTCTTTAAGTGAAAAGGCATAACTAGCAAAATCACTGTTTCTTAATATAGCACAATTTAAAAATTGTTATTTTAAATGCCATTGGAAGTTTGGAAAGTCAACCTATGGAAAAGGACATTTTACAAATACAATTTGAATAGAGAGGAGTTAATTACAAAGCATTTCCAAATTAACTAAAATGAAAGAAGAAACTCCAGAAATAGAAAAAAAAAAAAAACAAAGATGCATTGCACTTTGTTAATCTAGATGTCTCACAAACCACTATGTCCAATGTTTAAACATTAAAATATTAAGCAGGTGATCTTAACATATGCAATTAATACTAAAGCTGATTTAAGAATGAATTCTGCTTCAAGTTTGCCTTTGTAATCTCCATTTATTCCTTTTTTGCTTCATGATGTTATAAAATGTTTAATTGCACTATTGATGCATGAGCTCACTACAACCACATTTTTGAAGTTCTATAATTTAAGGTCATAAAACATGGAAAACTGGAAACTACCAGTGATTTGTTATATTATTGAAAATGAACAGACTTTGTTTTAAAAGTTAACATTAGAAGCTGCGATATGTATCTTAGTGGTGGTTTAACTAGCATGCATGGAGTCCTGCATACAATTCCCAGCAAAACCATGTAAAATGATGAATCATAGAATGTGAATGTTACTAGCATGTCATGTAGCATTAAACTTGCCAAAGTCAGTAATGCGGTCTTAAAAGCTAAATACTAGTTTCAACATTATTTTCTGTAGTTTATTATTTTGAGTAATTTTTTTTCTTCATAATTTTTTAAAAAAGAATGTTGACATGTTTAATGTTTATAAGATTTGGATTATTTTCATAAGATGTGGATGATGTGTTTTTTGTTCAAATTAAATATTGCTTATTTTTAGAAGGCATAATCTTCAATACCATATTATTCTTCACAAACACTGATAAGCATTAGTTTTACTTTAACATTATTAGATTTCTTCATCATGCAAATAGGTTATAAACATCAAAGTTGTATCACTGAAACATAATTATATTTAAATTCATAAACTTTTAGTTTAGATCCAAAGTCACTTTAAATGAAGAACTTTTAACCAGTTAAACAAAGCAGTTTATTGAACAAGTCATAAGGTGCAATCCAAGAGCACAGGAGAAAGAGTAGAGGCACAGGATCAGGCAGCACTTAGAGACAGAAAAAAGTTGCAAGGTACAAAACATCTCAACTGTTAACAAAGTCAGCTTTGCATGTTGCAATTGGTGTTTATCTCATTTGGTCAGTTCAGATCTTCCTGCAGTGATTGGCTGGGACTCTTTGTTAGTTACAAAAGAATTCTCTTGGTTAGGCTTTCAGTGGTCTAAATACTAAATTAGCTTGCAAATAGAAATTAATTTGGGGGTGGGAGAGCCAGAGAAGAAGGATGTGTATATGAAGACATGGAGTCACACTAACCTTTCAACACCCTATATTTCCATATGGAATTGTAAACAACAATCCAGGATCTTGTGTTTAAGGGAAAATGACACTGAGGTGCTTCTGGCAGAATGTGACTTATCCCCAACTAACTGCCAGTCTTGTAAAGTTGCAATATTGTCCATGGGTCTGCAAAAGACCAAACTCATGGGAAAGATGAGCACCATGGTGCATCTGACTTCATCATACACCTCAGCTGCAGCAAAACCATGCAGATTTCTAGGGTGCTGCAACCATCGGACTCAGCACAGGCACTAGGATATGAGGGAAGTCAACACCACATTTCTTAGGCTGGATCACCTCTACTGATTTTTCTTGAGTTTAAATGTTTAGATTTTTAAATGTTTAGATATTTGTGTCTCTCAGAGGTTTAGGATATAGCTGGTCTTCTGTATGTGCAGATCCACATCATCATATCCAACCAACCTTAGCTGCAAAATATCTAGAAACAATTCTATATGTACTAAATAAATAGGTACATTTTTCATTGTTATTACTGCCTAACCTGTTAGATAGTGTTTGATTCTACTGGGTATTATATATAATGTCCATGTGGTTTAGAGCATGCAGCATGGTTTATGAGGGTTACATGCAAATACTACTCCATTTTCTATGAATGACATAACTACCCCTGGGTTTTGGTGCTTGTGTGGGTCCTGAAACCCATCCAAACCAGAAGTCAAAGGATTTCTGGTGATGCTAACCCTCTGCAAAGTTTAGCTGATGTCTGGTCCAGGCTACAGTCTCACAGATATGGTGTTTTATGTCTCCAGCATCACACTGGTTATTGAAGGAAGTTCACCAAGGGAACAAACTCGGAATCCTCCCAGAGTGACTGGGAGGGCCAGGAATGGGATAGGGTTTCAGTTTTACAAACTGATTGAAAGAGTGGAATTCCTTTGATTGGGGTGGGACCATGACCTGCTGGAATTTAAAATTCTGGAAATGGACAGAAAGACAAGATATTTTCGGACCCCTACCTGTCCAGTTTCTATGAATACTCCAGCAGTTGTAAAGAGATGTGACTCCTACTCTTAGCTCCACCCCTTCCCATCCCCCACCCCACAAGAACCAGTGGGCATTCAGCCTCCTCCCCCTTCTTCTGAGAGCACTGGCAGGGTGATATTCACAGAAATCTGGTGATCTCCTGCTGTGCACAAGGGAGCACTGGCCTGGGGATCATGGTGGGGTCCACATTCGTGGTTAGGGGAGCATCTGCTCACCTAGATGTGTATGGGACTGCTCTCCCCAGGCTCTGCCCCTAACTCCATGCTCAAGGCGATCAAGACTGGCAGCATTGATAGGAGCCAGGTGGTGCACTCTGGTTGGCTGAGAAAATCACCCCCAGAGAAGAAGTGGCAACTCTGTGTGAGTATGGGCAGGTGTGGGTGCTGGGAGAATCCATGGGGCTGGCAGGCAGTAGGAGCAGACTGGGGTGCCTTCTCTACAGATTCTCCCCAAGTGGAAACTCAACCAATTTCAAAGTTTATTTTGAGGGCTTGGGAGAAAAAGAGTGGATTTCAGGGGGCCACAGATACCATGGAAGTTCATACTGAGGATCAAGCAGGGACCGGCCCTCCCCCACTCCTGTGGTCACTTTTAGTGGTTCACAGCTGCTGTTGATGAGCAATGCTGACTGTACTCTTTGTTTCTTTTAATTTAAAGCTGTAGTGAAAGGAAGATGTGCAGTACCTTTCCACTCTTGTCCAGTGGCTCTTTCTTGCAATGTCTCATTCTTGTCTTGTGAAAGGCACCTTGCATGCTTGTTGCTGGTTTTTCTCCTCTGAACCTCCTGGATAAGACTTACTCCTGTGCTACAACCATGAGTCTGAAGTTCCATTAAAATGGAACTTACAGGGAAGATTGGAATTACAGGGTAAATTGGAATTACAGGTAAAATGGAATTACAGGGTAGATTTCAGAACTCCAACCTACATATGCAGCTGAAATGTGATGCCTCTAGTGTCTCCCAGTGAGCACAGACTCACCACATACAGAACCCTGCATCCCACACCTACTCAGTAAATGGTACCACCAGCAAGTCACTTGTCTGGTGAGAAATGTGGAAACCATTTTTGAACTAATGTCACCCAGTAACACTTGGCTGACTCCTACCAGACTAACTACCCTGGCTATGCATGACCCGCCCACCACCTTGAGGCTGAGCATTGCTCATTTCTGACAGCCACCTGGGAGTTCATCTCTGTGCCAGGCTCTGTGCTTGGATCATTCACCTCTTATTAATTCAGTATTTTTCAACCTGCCAGCAGGGTCATCTAGTTTTGTCCTGTAGCCTGAACTCTTAAAAGTAGTAAATGTTTTATACTGAGAAAATTGAAGACCCACACTGAGTCAGAAATGGTAAAGAGTCTAGTGCCCTTTACCCAGCCTTCCTGGGTGACCTCATTTGAAACCCTGTGTTGTGGCCTTATCAGGTGCTGTCATCAGCACTGTCAGAATGTAGAAGGCCTCCAATGCTGAGAGCCCTTCCTCTCTCCCTTTCTCTTCACCTCTGCCCCTACCCTCTGTCCTGCTACATCCTTCACCCCTTACATCCATGAAGCTGTCCTCTGTGTCTGTGAGCTGGTCATCTCACCAGTGTTGCTTCAGTGGATTTAGATGGTGTGTTATGGTTCAAATGTTTTCAGCATGAGTCTCTGGGTACCTGTCCCAGCTGTTATGTGTCAACAGTTCATTTTCTCTTTAATATGCAGTGTCATTGTCCATGATTGTACCAGTCTTTTGGCTCGACCATTTGCCCACTCATTTTAGTTCAGGAATTCACATGCCTAAGGACATTGAATGTAGGGTGTGCCAGGCTAGCTCAGGCATAGGTAAGAGCCACAGAGTCAGGACCCAGACCCTGGTACTTGGATAGGAGCAGGCTTGTGGCAAGCAGCCTGCAAACTGATTTATTGCAGGAGAAACCATACATTTTATAAGTTTCTTGTCCAGTCACAATATGCCACAGGGGATCAGACCACCAGGGTCCTATACAGGTTTTCTTGGTAACACTAGGTCAACTTGGGCCAGTTCTTTACATTCCTAGGTGGTCAGAGAGGAATGCTCCTCTCTGCAAGTTTACACACTTGAGATATTAACTGCTGCAAGCCAAGAACTAGGATTTCTCCCAAGAATTGAACTCCTTTCATGTGATTGTATTCTCATAGAATTTGCCCCCTCAAGTTTTTGGCATTTTCTTTAAGCTTTGTTTGTTTTATTTTATGTTGAATTTTGATAATACCTTACACACTTAAGATAGTAGCCATATGCTCCAAGTGTGTTTTGCATTTTCTTTCTTTCTTTTTTATCATGGGGTTTCCTGGGGATTGAACCCTGGGATCCTTTATAAATTGACCTACATCCCAAGTTTCTTTCTTTCTTTCTTTCTTTCTTTCTTTCTTTCTTTCTTTCTTTCTTTCTTTCTTTCTTTCTTTCTTTCTTTCTGACTTTCCTTTACTTTTGTTTTTAAGATTGGGATCTCACTAATTTGCTGAGGCTGTCCTTGAATTAAAACTGAGGTATTCCTCCTGCTTCAAATTCCCACATTTTTGATTGACACACTGAGCTTCTATTTCCACTCAGCCTATAACTTGTCTTTTTATCTACTGAACCAGGGTCTTAACTGAGTACATGTTTATAGGTGTATTAATCTTTCCTATCCTAGATTGAAATTTTTTGGCAAATTTGTGAATGCTTAGTTTAGACCTATGTCCCAAAGATTTCCCCATTTATATAAATTTTGTTTTCCAAAATTTTGGGTCCAAACTATCCCCCAAAAGCTCAGATGTCAGTGTAGCAGTGTAGCAGAGGTAAGACAACTGAATTACAAGGACTTATCAGTGAGTTAACTCATCTCATCAGTGAGTTCACCCATGTTGTGGAATAATAATTTGCAGCAGGCTGCTTATAGCTCTGTGATATAGCATCTACCCAGCAAGTGTGAGGCCTTGGGTTCCATCCCCTGTATTGGCAAAAATAAAAAAAATTAGACATAATATATATATATATATATATATATATATATATATATATAATCACTTACTGAGAGATGTAGAAAGTGACAAGGCGCTGGGTTTTGGCTGTAGGAATTGGATCCCAGGGTGCTGTCTGTGGGACTGTAAGTCCACTTACTCTCTGTCTCTCCTGCTTTCTGGTTACCAAGAGCTGAGCAGCTTTCCTGTTACATGTCCCTCCATCATGATGTTTCTGCAGTGGAGTTAGCTGACCATGCTTTGATACCATAAATTTAAGTAATCCTGTGCTCCTCTGAGTTGCTCTTGTCAGGTGTTTTGTTCACAGTTATCAGAAGCTCACAACACACTGCATCTTACAATGTTGTGTTTTCTTTCATTTCCATAGTCCACTTTAATTTTTGTGTAAGGTTTGAGACAGCTCATTTCCTTTATGGCAATGGTCAATGACTACTCTCTCTGCACCATTGTTGCCAAGCCACCCTTCTTTCACTGAATTAGCCTCTTAGTTTTGTGCAAAGTCAATTGACACATTTCTCTGGGTCTCTTTCTAGTGCTCTGTTCCAATCTCTTGTCCCTGTGTCTCTTTCTCTGTCAGTCATCACAGGTAGTCTTCATGAGTGTGGTCATGCCATGAGTCTGACAGTTTGGTGGACTAACTCCTCCAGCTTATTCTTTGTTTTCAAGTTGTTTTAGCTGTTATCTTTCTTCTACCTTCCAAACAAAGTTGATAGTAAATGTGTTTGCATCTAAAATGCCTAGTTGTGATTTGTTTTGCCAGAGGGGCGGGGAGCTATGAGAGATTGAACTCAGGAGCACTCGACAACTGAGCCACATTCACAACCCTATTTTGTATCTTATTTAGAGACAATCTCACTGAGTGGCTTAGCATCTCACTTTTATTGAGGTTGGCTATAAACTCCTGGTCCTTCTGCCTCAGTCTCCAGAACCACTGGGATTACAGGTGCACAACACTGTGTCCAGCTCTTGATGTGGTTTTGAGAGGAATTTTCTTGCTAAGTATTTTCCTACATCAGGTGGTGATTTGGCTTTTGATTCAATAATCAAAAAAGAGTCAAGAGACTCAAGGAGAGAAGAGTCTGTTATATCAACATACTCTTCTGTTTGCTTCATGTTTTCTTCCTGCTGATATCACCTAGGCCCTCCTTTCACCATTCCTTTCTAGACAGAGACATCCTCTGGCCCTTCCCCAGGGCAGGATTGCTGGTGTCAAGTCCGTTGTTGCCTTCACTGGAGAACATCTCTCTTACCTCTTCATTCTGAAGGGTATTATCACTGGATGGCAAATTATGAGAGCTCTTATCATTTTGCACATTAAAAATGTGTGCCACTTTCCTCTGGCTTTCATCCTTGCAATGAAAATTTCAATGTCATTCAAAGGACTGGTAGTGTAGAAAACTTTGAGGTTTTTCTCTGAAGAGAAGTAACAAAACTGGGCCATAGCTGGAGAGGACCACTACATCAAGTCAAGCCTCTGTTGTTTTTATCTATGATAGGAGAGGTTTGGTGCCATGAGCAGCCTGAAGGTTCCACACTCCACAGTATTATCTTAGTGAACCATGATAAACTTTGGAGCACCTAGCATGGTGACCCAGCAATCCAGAAAGTTGAAGCAGAAGGATCACAAGCTCCAGGAAAATCTGTGCAACTTAGGGAGACCTCATCTCAAAATAAAATTAAGGAGAAAAACCTTTGAAATAATGAGTGAATTTCTTACCTCTTCTTACTCCTTCTGGTGGAGTTCAGGCCTGGAGGAAATGCTGGTTCATCCTGAAGGACAACCGGCAATGGGATAACCCAGATGTCCTGGAATACTATAAGCATTACCAGTCCAAGAAGGTTTTGAGGATCATCTTCCTGAACCTCTGTAAGCAGGTGAATGTCAATGTCACCTTTCACAAGAAAAAGACAAAGGAGGACATGCATAAGTGGGTGCAGAGCATCTGCAAGGTCTGCGGCTTCCAGCAGGAATTTGAAAGCATAGGTACACAGTCACCAGCCTTCTCTAGAGGCTGAAATACTCCTAAGATTCCTTTTGCAATTAGGGCAGAAGCCAGTCAAGACCAGATATCATGGGGACCTATGGCGCTCACTGTGCTCAAATGGCAAAACAAGAAATGTGGGTCACAATGAAGCAAAAGTTGTTTTATGACACCTCAGGCCCCTGGATCTCACTTTCATCTACCAGTGTGTCACCTTCTTCCTCCTTCAACTCTCACACATGGTGACTATCTGTCTTTCTATGGGTCCTCTGCATGACCAGTGTGGCCAATCCTGCAGTTCTTTTGAGAGACAAAGGGGGATTAGAAAAATAAAGACTCACAAACACCGATTTTGAAGATAAACCTGCAATCAGGTAGAGCTCTGCTCTCTGGTGCAGATGCAGATCTAAAGAGTTATGACAACAATCTTTATTTATATATGTCTTATCAGGTGAAAGACTATGCAAGCATTATTTTTTGTATTCAGGAAAGTTACAGAAACTAGGACATCTATATAGCTTTTCTGCAGTTTCAATCCACAGTTGCAAAGTGCAATGTTAGGAGCTTTGTGCAGCTCTCAGGAAAATACATTGTTAAAAGTTACTGTAAGGTAGGCAGAAATAAGAGAAGTGAAACTGGTGAAACATTGTGGTCATCTAGCATAAGAATTTCTTTATTTCCAGAAGCTGTGAGCTGAGATCAAGGTCAGAGGTGATAGGACTCTTGCCCAGAGCCTCCACATGCAGGAAAATGCCACAGCAACTAAGCATCCTGTGCCCTTGCACAGAAACACTAACAGGCACCAGGCATGCCATAGCCATGAGGTCATCAGAGACCCCTAGTCTCAGTCACTGCTCTCCCATCCTCTGTCACTGCTCTCCACAGTCCTCTTCCATCCAGCCTCTGCAATAAGACTTGGCCCTCAGTCCTGTGTGATTATTGTTGACATAGAATCCAGGATTCCTCCACATCACCATGGGAGAAGACAGGTGAAGGGGGATCAGAAATTTATCATTGGGTTTTGATGGTAGGTTTTATTTTGGAGTGGTCAGCCAATCTGGACTTAGTGATGACATCAGTAAATCTGTGTGAAGGTACTAACAACAGAATTTTGCACTTTGAAATGGTAACATTGATGGAATATGAATAACATATCAAGTTTTTTTTTTTAAATAACTGTCCTCAGGTTACTACTGATGGAAAACCAGGTTCAGGTCCCTTGGACTTGGGACCAGGCATGTGGGTTTGTGCTCTGTGCTGCTGCATAGGTCCAAAATGCTACTGCACTCATACCAGCACTTGTTGCTGCTGTCCTGAAGTCCTATAAGTTTTCAGCAGTGGGTACTGTTTTTTCAGGTTACACCAGGCCCTGGATATTATGTGACCAGCTGGGCCTGGGGTGAAGAGCTGTTGTGGAGACCTATTTTTTGCCTTCCTGGGAGAAGGATAATGAGCCCATTTCCTCTCATTCTTCATGAATAGTAGCTCAGATTTTCAAAGCAACTTTTAATTTGCCTTGTGTGCTATCTCTGGTGGGAAATTCCTTGATTCTCCATGCATGTCTTTCTACTCTGTTGTATCTGATGAGTCTGCAGATGTGTTCAGCTGACTCCAAGTCACAGGGCTCCTAACCTTGTGTGTGGATAGGTGCCAAACCAGTCATGGGGAGTTCATCACCAGGCCAGGGACACTGACTTCAGGCACCAAGAGCTGAGTGAGGGGAGTTTTATTAAATGATCAGGAAGATTGTTAGTGTAACAATTGAGTAGTTGGTCAATATTTTGTCTTCTAAGTTGTTTGTTCCATTGGCTTCCTGTTCATGTGAGTATATTCTCTTAGCTAATGGGAGATTCAGTTACTAGGTGGAAGTCATTAGTTGCATGTCAGAGGTTCAGTACTGTGAGATCTTTCTGAAGAGAACAGGTGGTTTGTTTTCCTTCTCAGTGGAGAATCTAGAGTTTCAAGTCAGCAACTTTCTTCCAAAGTGTATTGTGGCTACAAAACCATCCACAAGAGTCTAAGCTTAGTCATCAGTGAGGGTTCCCAGTGAGCTCGGGCTGTGAGGGAGCAAGGAGTCAGCATCTGACCACTATTCATGAAAGAGCTTGTTGTTAATTGCTCTGTAAAGTTTTTCTGTTTTTCTAGTAAGGAAACAGAATTTATTTCCTGTCTTACACTGAAACTTTGCAGAACTTAAGATCTTTCTGTTTACCTGCACTGTGTTTGTGTCAGCATTCAATTTTCATTGCATAAAACTCCCCTGAGGCAAAACATTTCCCTTGCTGTGCCTGTCAAGAGCTTTCTCACCTTTGCTCTGGATCCACCTCTTTTGTAGGTAAGGAGATGTCTGCATTCACACCTGCAATCCACACCAAGAGAAGGATGTGACAGCAGCTGTGACTTGACCATCTCCCTGAAAGCATAGACCCAGTATAAATCCCACTAACAAGCACCTCTTAAAGCTAGACAGGAATGACCCAAAGTCACATAACTGATTGAGTGGGACTCTGTCTCAGTCAGGTCTTCTTTTAAGTTATGATAACTAGCCTCTTCTCCCCCTTCTCCCCTGACATTTGTCAGATGCCTCTGACTCTTTGGACTGAGAGCTCCCCCTTACCCCTCCCACTGGGTCCTTCCATAGCCCTGGCTCCCCCCTCACTGACATGTATGAATTAGTGTACTCTGGTGAACCTGACAAAGTCCACATCACCTCCCAGTTGATGTGAGCAAATCTTTGCAAAGGCTCTGATCCCTTCTGTTAAATGGATCAAATGCTTTTTTCCTTTCTCCCAGTGCTTCATGTGTGCATTATGGATACTTCAGAGAGCTAAAGTTACTATTCCTGAAAAATGGTTCAGTGGAAGGCAAGACCCTGAATCCATTAGTCCCATGAGACCCTACTGCAGAGCTCATAGGTGGAGACCTGCTCCCATCAATACTGAGTGATCCACCCTACTGCACTCCCAGCAGATACACACTGTAATTTTTCATTTTTTAAGTGATTCATAGAGACCCATCACAAGACTTGTGTCTTGTTTCAGTTGGTAGGAGTTTTATGGCATAGGGAGACTTTCTCCTTTACACAGATTTTGTCTTCTTTTTCTAAGATTGGCTGTCTGGATATAATAGGGGCTGGCCTGAACTTCTGGGTTCCAATCCTCCTCCCACCTCAGTCTCTCCAGTGCTGAGACAAGAACGTGTGCCTCCACACTCAATTATTTCTCTTTTTAACACTTCTGGCAACCCCTCGACTTTTTCCTTCAGCCACTTTCCAATTCTTCACATTATCCACACAGATATACCCAGGATAAAGACTGCAGTATCACGACCAGACTAGGAGGGACACAGTTTGAATATTGACTTCAGGTTGCAGGAAACAACTTCTTCACAGAAAGCTCTTCCTGAAGGAGCCCAGGGATGATGCTCACAGAGAAGGAGCAGTTCCAGAACAAATAAGAAGATTCAGTATCACATGTGGGGTTTGTTTCTGGGGTTTGTTTTTGGATGAAAGCTTTGCTGTACCTGGGGGTTTTGCAGGGGCAGGAAGGAGGAATCCAGGCCACATACATGGCAGGGCACATTCCATGCTCTGTCTCATGAGGCTGAATTAAAAACCTGAAATCAGGATGGGGGCACTTACTCTCCAAGGGCTGACAATGCACCACAGGGAGCCACACTTCCTGGGACTAGTCCAGAGTGGCAAGGAATAGATGACCTACCCTGCTTGCAGGGAAGGCAGAAGGAGAGCTGGGTTGTGTCAGGAGGGAAGTCACCCCTGGGTGTGACCTTGATGTGTAATATATATCCTTCCTCTGATGACACCTTTCAGGATGAGGCCACTTTCCCACCTCTCCTTACTTTTTATCAACAGGCTCCCTGAGAAACATTTCTGCAGCCAGTCAGAAGCCCTGCTCCTCCAGAGCTGAGCTAATCACTCATATCTGCAGCACGTTCAACAATGAAGATGCTCCACCCTGCCATACTAGAGTCAGTCTGCACTGCTGACAGGCAAGTCCCCTGAGTGGGAGGAGGCACAGTCCACCTGGTCCTCCAGAGCACCACAGCAGCACCTTTACCTGTGCCTCCATTTGGACCAGTGCTTGAGTCATGGATTAGAGAGTGTGAGGTAGGGAAGAGAATGGCCATCTGACCATATTTGGTCAAGGAATCCTGTGTCCCTGCTTTAGAGCTCTAAGATGGGTCAAGCATGGTCCCATGGCCACACTGGACCAGAGGCTCCTATGCCCTTTTTTTAGAGCTTTAATTTGGGTGAAGCTTGGTACCATGACAGCACAAGGCCAGGGTTAACTCTCCCCTACTTTAGAGCTGTAAGATGGGACAAGTATGTTACCATGATGACACCAGGGCAGGAGCTCCTGTGACCTCACTTTGAAGCTATAAGTTGGGACAAGTATATACTTCTGCTGGGTAGGGGAAAATGACCTCAGTGAGCTAACAGGATTATTACAGGCTTGGGAAAATACTGGGATGTTTGAAAGACTGACCAAACTGAGCATTCAGTCAGTGTGATTGGCTTGTTGAAAACAGCTGTGGTGCATGGCAGACTAACCCAGATGAGCAAGCAGGCAGTGTGATGGATGTGGGGAACCAGGGTTGCTCATATGGAAGACTGACTCACAGTGAATAAGATGTCAGTATGAGGGGAGTGTGGGCATCTGCTGGTGTGCAGGGAAGACTGACCCTGCTGAACAGGGTTAGGGGAGTGGGTACATCTGCTGAGGTATAGGAGAGACTTACCCAGAGGGAGCAAGGAGGCAGTGTGAGAGGTGTGTAGACACCTGGAGGGGTGTAGGGAAGAATGACCAAACTCAGTAAGCAGAGTGTGTGAGGAAGAAGGATAAACCTGCTGGGCTGTAGGGAAGGCTGAACCAACTGAGTAGGCAGGAAGTGTGAGTACATGTTGGGTGCCTGTTAGGGTGCAAGAAGAGTTACCCACAGTGAGCAAGTAGGCACTGTGATGGACATGCCAAATACTCATGAGGTACAAGGAATAATTCCTTTCACTTAGCAAGCAGGCAGTGTGAGGATGATGGGCAATCCTGGGGTGCATGGAAAGTCACCCACATTGGCAAGAAAGTTGTGTGAGGAGGATGAGGAAACCTGCTGTGATACAGCAAAGGCTGTCCCACAGTGAGCAAACAGGCACTATGAGAGGCCTGTGCAAACTTTCTGGGGCTGGGAAGACTTGACAGCCATTGTGCAAGCAGGTAGTGTGTGACAAAAGACTGTTCATCAGTTTGAGGGACATGTGGACAACTGGTGGGATGCAGGGTAGTCTGATAGAGCTGAATAAGTAGGAAGTGTGAGAGACCTGTGTAATCCTACTCTGGTTCAGGAAAACTGACACAGCTGAGAAAACAGGAAGTGTGAGACATTTGTGGAAACCTGTTGATGTGAAGGTAAGACACCCAGATGAGCAAGCCTGCAGTGTGATGGATGTGCAAGGAAGACTGAACCACAGAGAGCAATCACATTTTCTGATGTGTGGGGAAGAGTGAACCACAGTGAGCAAGTAGAAAGTATTGTGGGAATCTTAGTGTGCATGAAGTCTGACACAAATGATCAAAGCTCCCTTGGGTGAGCAGGACACAGGTAAACAATATTGAGTGGCCACATAGCAGAGGCACTCGACTCCAGTTCAGGAACAACCTTCAGCATGTTTTTAAAAGCAGGTTAGCAATAATATCCCAGGGTAAGGGTAAGTCACAGCTGAAAAATGCAGGTGCTTATGCTCTGCATGCTCCTTCCAAACAGTGGTCTGTTTGGGGCTTTGACAAACCTACCATCCTCACTGAATTCAGTCCTGCATTGCCCTCCTCCATTCTCTTTCAGGAGTGATGGTTTCTTTGAAGATTCAAGGACCTCATCCTACGTGAGGAGTGACCTGGTGGCCCAGAAGGTTGTCCATGACAGTAGGTGTTGTGTCTGTGGAATCTGTGGTCAAGCCCAAGACTTTTGCATCCCATCCAAGTCAAAATGGAACAACCTAGGGAAGAGAGATTGCAGTTGCAACTTCCCACAGCACTGGACTGCCAGGGCCACACCACAGGCAGCCCCACAAGCCCCAAGACAGACAGAGGATTCATACATTTTCATGGAACCTATAGCAACACCACTCTCAGCCTTCCCAATTCCCAAGACATTCATGGTGGATAAAAGCCAGAGAACCTTGGAAGCCACAGCTCCAGGAAACAAAGCCATGACCATCCCATGCTTTCCCCACAAGCCAAGCCAGGAAGAAACACCTCCACAGAGCTGCCCTTCCCAGGACCCTGTGGTTAGAAAGAAGTAAAGGTCAGTATCTTTCTCTACCATCAGGCCCTGGCTCAGAGACTTCCCTGAACCTGACAGCAGCCAACATCTTGAAGGTGAGTGTCATGTGCAGCTAAGGCTGGGGGAGATGGAGGTAGCACAGAGTTCTCACATTTTGCAGGCCCTCATCATCCAGGCTCAAGGCAGACTTTCAGTCATCTGTGGTCCCTGACATTTAGGATGCAGGCCTCCTCTGCCTCCCCAGCAAGTTCTTGAAGAACTCCCTACTCAGTGAGGGGAACAGACCCTCCTGGTTAACCACAGTACAGTGTGTTCCAGGATTCATTGTGGCTCAAATAATAGTATTTTACACTTCAAACTAAGGACTTAAAAGTAAATCTACCTCAGTCCAAATTGCAGCCAAACCTAGAGGTACTAACAGACTACTAAAACAAAATGAGAAAGTAACATGATATTCTAAGATACACTGGCATGTTTGTGGTTGAATGAAATTTCACTTGAAGTCTGTCCTTGTACTGTCACTGACTTTCCCTGAGTGCATTTCAGCACTGTGTGTACCTCATCTGCTTGATGCAAGAAACATTCTCATTCCTTCCCATTTGTCCTCCAGCCCAGAACCTGCACAGCCTCCTCTCAACCATCATGCAGCTTGTGGAAGTTTTTCAGGGCAGAGCTGTATCTCCATTTCATATGATGCCTGGGGTTAGAAGATTTACTCAGAGATGACTCAACCCCAAAGCCCTGCCATCTGGTTTGGAGCTCTATGCTCATCCTCTGGCCTGGAACTGAGGCAGAGATGTTTGGAATCATGCTCCTTGCTACCATAGCTCACCTCCAGCTGGGAAGTTAAACCCCACAAATATAAACCAGTTCCCATGTTTTCAATATGCCTTCTGGAGCTTGCAAAGTCTTCATCCTGGAATTGCCAACAGTGTTGTGTCACTCTGGGTGAGCAGGACAGTGGGGTGATATGGGAGCAGAGGGAATGAGTGTACAAGTCAAGGGAATTCTGCAGATGCCTCCTGGGACTTGTATCCCATACCAAGGAGGAATTTCCAAGCTCTCTGTGCTTGGTCAGGATGTGTCAGAAGTGAATCCTGTGCTGGGAAATCAGGGCTTGTGTTGTCTGGAGGGCTAGTAAGTCCAAGAGCAACTGGGGAGGGCATGGAAAATGTCCATGCAGGAACATGTGGGGCCACATATGATTTATTTTCTCTGTCACAGCTTCCTTCCCTGATACCCTCAAGGACTCCCAGAGTGGCACAGAGAGTGTAGGACCCTCTGTGTGGTCCAGCAGCCTTGGAGCCAGCTTTCTCCAAGTGAGTACATTTTGACTAGCTCTGCAGAATGCTTGGACAGGTATAAGGCCACACCCTATAAGGTATCAGCACATCCCCAGTGATGGTAACTGCCTCACAGGATGCTTATCTCAGTTCAGGACCCCAGGTCAGTGCAGGGTCCCTAGTTTGGGAGAAATTAATGTACTGAGGTGGACTGGGGCACAGGCTCCCTGACTCACCTAGTGAGCAGAAAGGGGAATGCTCTGTGGAGTCTTCTATCATGACCTGCATGACCATTAAATTAGAAACAGACAAGGGTTGATAGAGGATTAAGAAAAATAAACAACTTAGAGGGCAAGGAGGAATCAGATAGTTACTGTCCTCTGATGGAGGAACATTGACCCTGAGCTGGCTCCACATGTTTCTCATATAGGCTTTATCATCAAGATGTTATTTGTGAGAATGTTTATGGAAAGCAGTCAGGCTTGAAGGTCACAACATGGTTGAGACATTATGGCTCTTTTAATATGTTCAGAATGTTATATTCTTAGGAGACAGAATCTGTGACTCAAGGTTAAAACTGACAGCTCTGGACATTTGCACAGAGAGAACATGCCATAGGAACTGGGGAAAGTTAACCCTATACATTTGCACAGGGGAATCACAGTGAAAGCAAATCACAACCACAAGGTAATCCTATACATTGATTCACATAACTACTCCCCACAGTCTCCCATTCAGCAGACTCACCCCCAGAGTCTCTTCTAGAAGAGGAATGGTACAGTGAGGGATGTGTCAGGTGGGAGAGGACAATAGCTTATGTGCAAGAGCCCAGGCTGTGGGGAAGACTCTGATGACTCCCAAAATGTCAGCAATCAGATTGGTGCCTTGAGGACTGTGACATGCAACTTAGAAGCAACTGAGATATGTGCCTCACTGTGGGGCCAGGGCTGAGAAGGCAGCTGAGCTGCTCACCTCCACTGAAGGTGTGGCCTACCCTGAAATCTTCTGGGCCAATACCATATTCCCAGGCTCACCTTCAGGGCCAGGACTGCCCATGTGTCACTTTCCCTGATCAGCTACTAGTGGCTCACCTGTTTGGTGAGGCTTGAGGCACATCCAGCCCATGCAGTCTGCAGGCAGGGCTTTCCCTGCCCATCAGACCTTTGGCCTTGGTGGACCCATCCACCAGGAACATTTTACACTAGACACACCACTGATGCTTTGTGTGTCCCAGGAAAGGTGGAAGAGGTTCATCCACCTCACTACTGCCCATTCCTACTTTGCCTTCCTGCCTGAAGTCCACAGTCTCCACAGTCATAATGTGGCCAACCTAGTGGTGGTTATCTTGACATGAATACAGATTTTCACTTATTTCTTCTGGTCAGTGATGGCTGTTTCTCTTACTGCCCTGTCCCTACCCAGAAAGAACAGTTGTGCACCATCTGAATGAGGCTCATTCTGAAGATGACGACCTGCCCCCATGCACAGGTCCTTCCACCCTACTGGCCATTGGGGGAACACGCTTGAATGCCCAGCATGTCCATAACCCCAGGAGCCTGGAAAGTGACCACTTTTACTCTCTTAGCTGTCCATGTGAAGCCCTTCCTTCTCGAAATGTTCTTGTCAGAAGAAGCGAGATCCAGCCACCTTCTGTAGACTGCAGCCTCAAGCCAGGCTTCAAAGGTAAGTACACTCTATCTCTATCCCACCCCTGTACAACATCCAGGTCTGCTGGCTTTGCTTATGTATCAGATGGATCCTGGACTTTGGGTTAAGACATTGGATAAATCATTGAAACTCAGTCTTGTTTCTTATCTGTGAAATTGGGGTAGCACCTGCCCCTAGGTTTGTGGAATGAGAGCCCCAGGACAGAAATCGGGGCACTGCAGGTGTTCACTGCAGTCACATATGTCCCTTATACAGGGCAGGAGGAAGGACTCCAAGGCCCAGGTCTACACTTCCTGGTTCTGCAGGAGGAGGACCAGCAACAGGGTTCCAATAGGAGGAAAAGGAACAAGAGCACCAGCAGAAAGATCCCTGTGTCTGGCCAACAGCCCACAGTCCCAGTGTATGGAACTCAAGTTACAGGGCCTGCAGAGTCCTCTCCCTCTATCCTGGGTTAACCTGCATGCCCAGAAGTGCTACCAGTGACCATCTCCACTTCAAATGCAGTCTCTTGATTTATTTTACAAAATCATGAATGTGGGTAGAAAACCCTATGGTTAGAACATGTGTCCCATTTTAGATCCTGGACATGTGAATACCATAGATAAATAGGAAAAAAATATTTTTGAACCTGAAAAAACAATGTGAGGCTGTGCCTTAGTTTCTCCATGTGAAGCTGGAGTGGCCATGAAGCCTCCATGAACATGACATGGGACTGAACGTGTGTGTTGTTGCTGTGTCTGGTCACTAAGTTCCTGATCCTTTTACAGCAAAACCAGTACACCAGGTCTTGGGTGGCAGCATCCTTGACCAGCCCTTCTGGTCACCCAGGGCCATGTAAGCAGGGTTGGTGGGGAGGAGTGAGATGAGTGGGCTCTTACTGGTCTGAGGATCAGGAAGGCTGGAAATAAAATGCTGCTGCTGTTGCCTGATATGCCTCCTGAGGCTGGGTACTTTGATCTTTGAAGATAGATAGTTACATCCTGTTCATATATTATTCTGCAGATGGAGTAAATCTCAGGCCAGCTGGATGTGACCACAGGTAGCTGAGACTCCTCCTTGTCCTTCCACAGTGGCTGTAGCTCAATCTTCAGCTCCACCTAGAATGTACACCTCACCCCCACACAGAGCACCACCAGACTGCATCTGGGAGACAGTGAGAAAATGCACATCCTTGTCATAAGCTCTCAAAGGCCCACTCCCAGCTCCCTGCAACTCTGCTCACTTGCCTCAGCCCAGGCTACCTACCTCCTTTGGTAGGGCAGAGTCTGGTGCAAAACTTTTCTGAGTACAGAGCACCATCATTAGCTGGGGGAAAGTGTGGTTCCCAGTGAAGTCTCAAAAACTTCTGACTCTGCTTCAGGTGGCAGAATCCCTGTCTTTGGAGAGTGGTGCTGGAGGTAGGGAGGTGCAGGGTGCAGGCCACAATCTTAAGTGAGCACAGGCAGAGCATATGGGTCCTCCCTGAGGTCCTTGCTGACAGGGCACAGCTGCCCAGTACCTGGACAAAGAGCTCAGGCTCCACTTGTATCATCACAGAGGACTCCAGGAGAATCCTAGTGCAGGACTCTGTGTTGTGGAGCTCAGGGTAGTGGAGTCAGTGTCAGATGGAGCCCAAGTCTCCTGTCTTCTGTTCTGAATTCTGCTTTGAGGAGCACTCACTCTGGGTCAGGGATTCAGGCACAGTGGTGTAGAGAAGAGACCAACCAGTCTAGACAGAGGATGGAGTTCTGCCTTGCAGGGTTGAGGCTCTCAAAGGAGCATACATAAAACCCTGTGGTCCATACCCCATACCTCCTCCTGGAGGATGAGTGGTGGAGAGATGGGTCCAGGCTCATCTCCAGAACCAGGGAGCACACACAGATCCCTGCATCCTGAACCTCATTCCCTGGATCAAGGAGGTCAGAGACTGAGACCTGGTCTCATCACCATTGCCAAGGAATACAGGCAGAGCCCAGGACCACATGCCTATTTCCCCATGGTAGTTGGGGAGAGATGGGACCCTGGGCTCACCCTCCAGTGAGGAAAGGGCCTCTGTCCCACAGCTGGGACCTTGGGAGGCTTAAGGGTCTGTCACATCATGCTTAGAAGAAGAGAACTCCTGAGGCAGGCAGGGTCACCTCTTGTCCATTTCAGCCAGACCAATCCACACATCCATCCCCTCTCTGCCTGACTAGTGACTCAGTCACTCTCCTCTCAGCCTTCTAGGTCATCTGATGCCTCTTAGGAGGACAACTACATTGAGGTGGACCAAGAGAAGACCCAGGCCCTGCAGCACACCACAAGAGAGAGGGCAGACAAGCGTCAGTACCCAGGCCCTGCCAAGGGCAGCAAGACATGACAGTACAGTAGCCATGCTTCCTGCCCTCCAACCACCTTCTGCTCCACTGAGCCTCAACTTTGGGGACTTGAACCCTTTCCTGGGAGGTGAGGGCTGACACAGCTGCTTCCTTGGCTCCCCAGGACTCCTGTGACACAGTGCTTCCTTGACCACTCAAGATGGGTATGATTTCTATCAGCAAATCAACACCTCTACCATTCTAGTGAGAGGTTTTTGTCAAAGTGCACCCTGGGTTTATCCTCCAGAACTGAATATTGAGAAAAAAACAAGCCTATCAGTATTTTCTGTCAAACTGAGAATCTCCATGTTAACCCTTCTCTTCCTGATTGCCCTTTCCCTACAGTGGGTGTCTTTCTAAATCTGCACTTCCTCAGCCTTCCCTTCCTCAGTATTCATCACACCAAAGACTGTACAATCATCCTGATCAGTGGTCCATGACTAAACTCCAATTGTGTCAGGAATAAAGAGACAAGCAGACTCCCTTCTTGGTGTGCTTGCTTTCAGTTTTGGATGCTGTGTGCTCTTCTGTATGTAGAATAAAGTTCTTGCCCTGCTGACAGTGTTGATTAGTTTCCCCTTATTGTTTTTGTCCTGTGGTGCCCAGGACCCTGGATACTTTCAATATGACTTTGGGCACTGGGCCAGGATTCATGCCCAAGTTCCCTCACAGACTCAGTCCTCTTCCCTCAGCCCCCAGGCCCAGAAGAGGATAAGTTGTCCCTCTGGCTGTGAAGAACATATCAGAAGACCAGGTCAGAGTGAACTTTTCATCCCAGTTTTTGGTGGGGACAAAGGCTGCCAATGAATGGAAGAATTAAGAAGGAAGGCAGAGGGCAAAGGACAGGATCACAGATGTGGAAGAGTAACTAACACCAAAATCTGAGGTCATGGCAGGGCAATTGCAGCCAATGTCACAAGGAAGGAGGAGGAGAGACAGCAGGCAGGAACAGTCATGGTGCACAGCATAGAACAAGGTTGCCAGTCATAGTTTGACCCAGAACTTTGGAATTGACTATCCTCTGGCCCTGGGGTGATGTACTCTTCCCCAGCCCTTTAGGGCTCCACCCCACCTGTAGCACCATAATGCCAGTCATGTGGGGTGTGGGAGGGAGCATGTGGAAGGAGGTGATGTGCTGGGACCACAGTCAGTAGCAGGCTCAGCAGTCAGTGCAGCAGAGGTTTCCTGGTGGATTGTGAGGCAGGGTAAGGCCACAGAGCAGATGCAGGGACACATGCAGAGGGGCTGGTGGCAGCTGAGTATGATGCATTGTGGACTGGGTGGTGATAAAATGCCCAGAAGAGCATGTGGATGGAAGTGGTGCAGGGCTGGGTGCTGGAGACAGCAGTCATCTAATAATGAGTGCAGCAGAACTCCCCTGGTGAGACCTGGGACAGCAGTGTTCTGGGAATCAGTACAATGGAAATCTCCTGGTGGGCTGTGAGACAGGGTGAGGGCACACAGTAGATGCAGGGATACTGCCACAGGTCTTCCTCTCAACCTATAAGGCAATCTTGTTTTTTCACATTGAGATCCTGACCAACATTCTGTAGATATGTTCAGATATTGATGACCTTTATCCCCCATTGTTGCCCCTGGACTGAACATGCCATGAGACTCCATCCATTCCAAGCATGTCAGGAGGGGAAGAAAACTGGTCTCAGGTCTTGAACGGACTCAAGTGGGTTCTTTTTGTGGTGACAGGGGCATTGGCTAGGAGCATACAGGAAATTGCAGACCCTTAGAAATGCCACCCAGAGGGGGCTGCCCATCTTACCTGAATGGGCTGAAAGTGGGCCCCATTCTGGGCAAGGCTGAGGTGTGATGGTGCCACATATGGCTCAGACATTCCTCAACATGTTGTCACCACAGAGTCCTCTCCCAAATGACCCAGGAAGGCCAGTGTGTTAGTCTTGTCTGATGTCACACTAATAGAAGTCATGTGATCTTCTTGACTGGGAGAAAGAATAAGTCCTCTGCTAAGGAGTCATTTCTCTGATCTGTTAAGTGGAAATGCACCAGGGTCTGCTGGCTCATGTCTCTCAGACACAGTAGAAAGAACTTCTCTGACATTTACATGAAAGGGGAACTTGGCGCTAAAATGCAGCTCCACCCATTAGCAGGAGAAGATAGCCCCTCATGGCACACTGGTGCCCACTCTTACCCTGCTTCCCACTGCTCAGTTGTGCAAGAGAGGTGGTCAGGGTGTCTCAGGATCACTCAGAGTTTCTCTCCAGCTACAGGGATGGGGTGATGTTCAGGGGAGGAGTGAGGTGCAGGATCTGCCTTCTCAACCAGTCACTGTTCTGTGTCCAAGTCCAGCCCAATGGAGGTCACCATCAACCTTCCACCTCTCCAGGTTCTCACAGAGAAGGAAAGAAGGTGGTGTTTGCAGCAGGTGTTCTAGGAAGCCCAGACTTCTTAGGACCTGAAAGTCTCTGCCTGACAGGGAAGCATGTGCAGTGTTCATTGGGCATGGTTTGACCTGAGATCCTTCCTCCTCCCTCCCCTCTCTGTTTCCACTTGATTCTGTTCTCACTGCCATTCAGTTCTTCCTTCCAGGTCATCCCATCCTGGCACTAGTAATGTCGTGCTTTTATTCACAGTGTACATCAGTGAAATGTCCTCTCCCCTTGGTGTTGCATTTCACAACTTACCAGCATGGGTGTAAACACAGAGTCTGGGTCACAGTTACATTTAGCAGAAGATAAGAGACCCAGTGAATGCAGACCCTGCAGGACATAGGTCTCCTCCCCATTTAGGAGGAAGAAGATCAGTGTTAGTGTACAGTGAGATCAGGATCTGCCAAACATCAGGCCACCACCATGGCTAGCTGAGCCAGCAGCTTCCTCACACACATCTCTCCAGTAAAGCAAGAACCCCTCTCTCAACCAGAAGCTGATACAGACAGTGGCACCTCAGACCCTGCAAAAGGCAGATAAAGGGCTGCATGCACTCCTCCCCTCTATGGGGTACTCACCATGTTCCTCCCCTCTATGTAGAATTGGCCATGCTCCTCCCCTCTAGGAGGCATCTGCTCACTCCTTCCCTCCCCTACTTGGTAGGGGGTGGGCAGGAAAGTCCTGAGACCACATAAGTTCCTCTTCTGTGATCCCATGACATGCTGGTTCTACCCACACAACCCCTACAACTTAGGAAGGGTACCCGAGAGACCTGCCACTCAACCACTGTAACCTCCTTGGAGGAACAAGGTCCCACATTGGAACAATTCACAGCTTCTCCTCTGTGCAAGGGCTTGCACCCCATTGCACAGTGGACACCTCAGAAGAGTCATTATTTGAAATGAGCTGAAAGGGAAGAGCTACCTGCTGGGAGGGTTCAGCCCTCAGTGCTTCTGAACACAGGTGACCACCCAGGTCAGAGGGGAAGGGGCAAAGCTTAGGTATGCATCCTGGACAGGGACCAGCATATGGACCAAGGGGAAATGTACTCTGGGCCTTGGCTCATAGCCATCAGCAGAATGCAGGAACTTGGTGCATGCCACCCCACCAGTGTCAGCTTTGCTTCATTGAAGATATTGTGTCCTGAAAGCACACAGAGGAAAGTGCCGGAATTGAGCACACCTGTAGCCAGATAGCATCCCATCCCTGCAAATAAAAAATGGAGCTCTCACCTTTCATCCAGGAAGTCAACAGTCCTGATGGAGAGACTGTTCCCAGAAGAAAGATCAAGGTCTCTCTTGAAGTTGGTTGGTGCCCCCAGATTGGAGCAGGTAATCTATTGTGAGAGAACTCGCATTACAAAACCAATCTATATTTTTTGATACAGTCTCAAACAAAACTAAAAAATGTGATCAAATCAAGTTAAAAACTTCTGAACTCCCCAAAAGTAATCGACAGAGTGAAGAGACAACCTGCAGAAAGAGGGAAAATACTGGCAAGCAATTCATTTTAACAAGGGGTAAATGCCCAGAATCTATAAGAAATTCAAACAAATTCATGGCAAACAACCAACAAAAAACAAAAAGCAAAACCAAACAAAAACCACACTAAACAATGGACCAAAGTCCTAAGTAGACTTTTTTTCAAAAGATACATGAGTTGTACCACTGCAGGTGCCTAGTGGGAGGCAGCCCAGATGCCTACCTATGGGATCTGGCCAGAAAGACCTGCAACCTGCCCAGCTCCAAGTTGCTCTGGCACACACAGAATGGTAATATTTATGGCCCAGAAATTTCTTGGTCCTAAAATATGCAAAGGAAGAAAATACAAAACAAATTCCAGGAACAGAAACAGAAGATGGGCAGCAAGGACAAGTCCCTTGGGGAGAAGTCTCCAATGACTTCTGGGGAAGTGAAGTCAGCAGTAAACAAAGATAAAGAGAATGATGGTTGAATGGCAGAGGTCAGATCTCTTTACCCTGGAGGTCCTGCAACAGTGCTACAGGTAAAGACCCAGCAAGTCAGGGACTAGGGTAGACCTAAGATTCTGTTCACTGTTCTTCTGGATAAAAGGCAGTGGAGAAAACAGGAGTGGGACCAAAAAGGTCCTCGTGGGGACAGAGAAGGCAACAAAGTAAAAGGAGGCAGTAAGGCTTCTCTGGAGGTGGCCTGCATGGAGCCATGGGAGTTGGCCCTCATCTTTATTAAGTTGGAGGTGTGTGAGTAGGCACCAGTCAGCAAGACCCATTGCAGGAAAGAGAAGCAGCAGAAGATGAAGGGGATCTTCATGCCAGTGACTCTCAAGAATTGACTGCAGTTGCTAGAGTGCCAACAGGCACAGCAAGGCCCACTGTAAATGGTGCACAGGGAGCAGGCAGCAGGGCAGTTCCACAAACTTGAGACAAAAAAGCAGAACATCTGTCTGTGCAAGGTGGAGTGTGTGATGATCTACAGTAATGCACTCTGTTAGTTGGATGCCCCTAAGTGCAAGGGGAAACCCCTAAGTGCAAGGGGAAACTCCAGGTACACTTGAACCAGTGGGAGAAGTACTCAGCCCATATGGTGGAGAAAGCAGCAGACTCAGTACAAGCAAAACCAGAATCTGTGATAGAACAAGGCAGCTGAGACCAAGTGGTCCCTGCAGATGGCCAGTAGGAAGGGCTGCAGGGCTCCAGGACCTGGAGTGGCCAGACTTTTCTGGGTGCAGTATTCCACACCTCACAGGCACTTGCAGGCCCTGAGCAGGCCCCAGTTGACACCAGCCAGGGCACCTCCACTCAGACCTGCAACACTGGTTCCTTAATGCCCAGTGCCAGGGTTCCTTCATCACAACCAGTCTGTTGGTTTTTATCTATCTTTCAGTAAGTCCTCAAATTTTCTGGTGAATCCATAGTTGTTGTAAACTTCCTACCTCACATAAATATGTTTCTCCTGTTTGGGTCATTTTCTTGGGATTGGGAAAAGAAAAGGAAGTTATGTTCAGTGGTCCATATCAGAGTCTCAAGTCTAAAACCTTAACCCTAGTGTTTAAAACATCAAGATGCTTGTGGGTCAGGGGATATTTGTTCCACATGAATAGGAACAGGGTACTGGAGTTGACTGGGGATCCCATGTGTATGATAAAACCTCTAATAAACCACCAAGAACCTTCTCATGACTTCAACTTACAAGGTTAGTTGTTTATTTTTTTTTAATTTTCAAAAGAATACTGTGCTTTCAAATGGGCTACAATGAGCTAAGCACACTCAAATAGAGAGCAAGAGAAAAGTAATACAATTTTTGAAGGGAATAATTACCCAAAATGTATACTAGATTATTGACATACCTCTTTTTACCTGACACTATCTTCTTTAATGAAAACAGTGGAATTCTTGCATCATCCCAACTGCTCAGGAGGTTTAGGTGGGTTTCTCAATTGAGCCCATGAGTTCCATAAAAGAAGGAACATGAAAACACAAACAAAACTAACAACAACAAAAACAATAATCAGTGTTTCTTGAGATGTTAGGAAACACTTCAGTTGGAAAGAGTTGAATTGGTACAGAGAGGTGATTTTATGTTCCATTTCTCAGTCATCTTTTTTCTTCTCTTTTCTCACAACTGTGGCATGGTGGAATCATGGATATGCAAAACTCCTTTTGCATAGAGAGGAAGCTGAGGCCCACAGTGATGAAAGGTGGGGGTCACAGTGACACAGCTGACTAGCAGCAGGACCAGAATGGCAAATCCCATGTGACAGATCCCAGAACTGACCAACATAGCAGCCACAGGCTTGCAGGTACAGAGACCTTGAAGCAAATGGACCCATGCCCTCACCCATCTTAATTCAGCCACTCTGTGGGGCCATACCTCATTGGGAAAACAGTGTAAGCAGCCACTTCACACATGCAGTGTACACAGCTTCTGCAACCCAGAGGCTGGACTGCTACTGATATTAGGAGAACTCTCAGAAGCACAAAGCACCTTGGACACTCCCATGAGTCTCTGAGCATTCCCACATCCCAAACACTGACACCGCTAATAACACAAGCAGCATTGCTGCCCCTGAAGCACATTTCAAAGCCTAAAGTCTCTGAGCACTTTCTGAGGCTTACATCTATGTTACTGCCTACAGGAGAATAAGTGGCATGCCAAAATATCAATGTTGTCATTGATCCAGCAGGAACACACAGCAAATTTATGTCCTGTAGTCCAGATAAAATATCATCATCTCATCCTTAATTACATCACTTAGAGCAAGGACAGAGAAAATGTTATTGTGATGGAGAGTGTTCCTCTGTGCACAGGCTGCTCATTGAAATACAATTACCAGCAGGCTGACTGTTGAATGCTGGCCCCCAACAACATGAAGAGACCTTGAACAACTCCCAGGCTGACTCAGAACTATGGAGCCCAGGACACAGAAACCATCTGAGGTTTAGGAGGTCTCATGACTCCCAAGCTTCCCTGAAAACAAGGCCTTCCTTCTTGTATCCTGTTTCTATTATGGGATCTGCCACCATCACTCTGTCTTGACACACTCCCTTCATCAGACTGTGAATGCCTTAGGGCAAGGGTGTTTTCCTGTTCATTATTACATTTTTATTGTGATAAAACACAAATAACATGCAAATTACCATCTTCACTCTTTTCAAATTCACAAGTCAGATATTTATTTTCAGACTCATCACTAAGGATAATATCTAGTTCATGGTCACAAAGCAACTGATGGTTTGACATGCAATTAACTATTTCTATATGTGAAAAACTCAGAAGAGCCCCCATGAGTGGTGACCAAGGCAAAGTCTAGCAGATTCAAGATGATAGAAAATCTCTTCTGGAATTCTTGAGAATCATTGGGTGACTTCACTGATGAGGCACGTTGGTGTGGCAGCATGGCAACCAGCCCTGGTGGCCTTGTCAATGGAGCTGGTGCAGGAGTGTCCTCAGCATGTCACTGTGTCTGCTTTTCCACACTGCAGCAATGACCTCCTTCTAAGAGAAATCCCTTCCTGCCACCTTTAGTACTAGGAAGAGCAGTGAGTTCCCCACAAATGCTTGTTTCGTATGCAATGCTGAAGGAGTGGCTCCTGTTGATTCACATCTGACAGTCATTTCCAGGAAGCCTAGACCTGAGTCTGAAGTTCTCAGAGGTCCATGCCTCCAGTGTCCAGATTGGGCTGCCTCCTTTGCTTGCCTTATTACTGCTAACCTTTCTTGTTTCCACTCAGTTATAATTTGGGCAGCATTAAACAATCTTTAGGGCTGCAACTGGAGACCCCTGTGGTGAGGAGGCAGAGAGGCAGAGGGGGAGTCTTATGCACACAACAATAGGAAGGCCAGCTTTTCTTTGCACTATGCATCACATGAGACAACAATCTTGCTATTTTATTTAAATTGTTGGATCTAAGCAGAGTTCTGCTGCATATTTCACAGTTGGATGAACTCATTATGGGTTCTTATTATTTGATCCAGTTCTAGTTTCAGATGATTTTTATTTGCCTGTTTTTGAGAGTGAGTTGTGGTTTGTTTATACTTCCTCATTCCCTGTTATCTATTACTAAAACCCATATTTAAATGAATTAGAGAAATTAGAGTGCATATTCATTTTTTATCACTGTGTAACATTCTAACCAGCTCAAGACAATATGACTTAATGCCTTACTGTAGGCAGAAGGCTGCTACAGGTCTTATTGGGCTAAAGTCAAGGTGTTAGCAGGGCTGAACAAATTACTTCAGTCTTAAGAATAGAGTTCATTTCTTTGTCTTTTCCAGTTTCTGCAGGCTGCTCACACTCCTTGGCTCTTAGTTTTATTCCTCCATCTTCAAAATTAGAAATGGCGAGTTGGGTCTTAATACATCAATAAAGCTGACCCATCTTCAATCACTCCACCTTTTTCTCATCATATTCAGAAAAGTTTCTCTACATTTAGAAACTCAGTTAAATATATTGGACCCACTCAGATAATTCAGAATAATCCCATCTCAAAGTCTTTTTTGACAAAAAAGGTAGCATATTCAAAGGTACTGAGGATTAGGTAAGAACTTCTTTGGGGATATTGGACTGCCTAAAATATCCTGTGAACAAGGTAACTGCCCATAAATTTGATGTTAATGATAGATGACATATGATTGATTCTATACTTAATTCTGCAGTTATATTTAAAATTGTCTGTCCTAATAAAATTTTACCACCAACTAACATTAACTGAGAAGTTATTGTATACCAGGCACTGCTCTAAATACTTTGTATTTGTTAGCCATTTAATCCTCAACAATACCTCTCTGAGCTAGATGTGCTACCTTACTCTAATAACTGGAAAGTAAAATGGAAAGGTGAGATAATTGTTCATTAGTTAGTGGTGAATTTGGGCTTTAAATTCAAACCCTTCAGTTTCATATTCTTAACCACTGTCATGATTTCTCTCAAAATATCTGATCAATGGATGATGTATTAAAATAGCAGCTTATCAATATGAATCATTGCCTACTGTTGTTACAGCTTCTATTATGTAACTTGAGTAAAACATCAAGACAGCTTTTTTTTTTTTGCCTCAGAAAAATTACCCTAATTTTTAATGGCAACCTAGTGTGTGGAAGATATATTTGCCAGTAAACTTTGGATTTAAACTTTCAGGGTTGGACTCCTCAGTTTATACATAAAGAATTTAAAATCAGCATACTACAGTGACACAACCACATCAATTTTTATAGCAGCTCAGTTAACAATAGCTGAATTATGGAACCAACCTAGATGACCTTCAACAGATGAAAGGATAAAGAAAATGTGGCAGATATACACATTGGGATATTACTTGGCCTTAAAGAAGAATGAAATTATGGCATTTTCAGGTAAATGTCTAGAACTAGAGAATATCATGCTAAGTAAAATAAGCCAATCCCAAAAAAACAAAAGCTAAATGTTTTCTCTAATAAGCAGATGTTGATCCATAGTAGGGAGAAGAAGGAAGGAACTTTGGATTGTGCAGAAGGAGTGAGGGATGGGAAGAATGGTAGAATGTGAGAGATATTATTACCCTGTATACATGTATGATTACACTACTGGTGTGACTCAACACCATGTACAGCCAGAAGAATGAGAAGTTAGGTTCCACTTGTGTACAACATGTCAAAATGCATTCTGCTGTCACCTATAACTATTAAGAAAAACTTTTTTAAAAGAAAAAAAATTCAGGGTTAGATCTGTAAACAACTATTTATTTTGACAAGTTGAGTTGATTGGTGAGATAAGATAAAATTCAACATAGCCTACTGTGGACTGAATTGTGTATTCCCACAATTCATATATTGAGGTCTTAATACCAATGTGACTGTATTTGAAGATAGTGCCTTTACAAAGTAATTGAGTTTAAATGAGTTCATAAGAGAAGAGTCATAATTCAATAGAATTTGTGGCCTCAGAAGGAGCAGAGGAGGGAAAGAAAAAGGAGACAAAGAAAGAAATAAGAATCTTGTTTTCATTTAAAACATTTTTTTAAAAATTATTTAGGACAAAGATTGTCCCCTACCCTTCCCTTCTTCACCAGAAGTCCTGAAGTAGACCTTGAGTGGATTGATGGATTGCCCATACCAGCTCTGTTCTGGGAAGAGGGACAAAATTCTTCCTTCATAGATGAGATCCTCTCTCTCTCTCTCTCTCTCTCTCTCTCTCTCTCTCTCTCTCTCTCTCTCTCTCTCTCTCTCTCTCTCACTCATTCACTTTTCCTATGTTTCTGGGGGTTCAAACCAGGGGATCTCTATAACTTAACTACTCCCCAGTCCTTTCTATTTTTTAAGACCGGGTATTGCTGAATTCCCATGGTAGGCTTGAACTTAACCTTCTCCTGCCTCTGCCTTCTGAATCACTGGGATTATAGGCATGTACCACTGCACCTGGCATACAATATGTTCTCCTTTTAAGAAGATTTCCCCAGGATTGACTGCCCCCTCCATTGAAGGGTAAGTGAGTGAGGGCTCAGGAAAAACCTACCTATAGGTGAAACAAAGGAATCCTCCTTATGGTCCAAAATCTGGAGACCCTTGGAGGATGGAGCAAAGCTTGGAACATTGTCATTAACCATGTGTGCTGTTAGGAACTCCACAAAGCATGGCTAAGGCAAGTCTAGGTTCAAATGCCCAAGAACTCAACCTCTGAGAAATTATATGTATCTTAGAAACCTAGGAACAGAGGAAAATACAGTAGGATTTTGTAAAGTCACCCTTTTTGTTGCCTCTTGGGGAGTGGAAGGTCTTCTCCAAATGGATCAAATCTTATGACACACAAGCCTGGGCTCTTCCAAGGAACCTACCCTAAATGCCACCAATCTAAAGAGAAGACAAAGACTGGGGCCACTCAGTGACCATGCATCTAGGGCATCTCAAACCAAAACAGACCCTGCAACCTGTGTCAGAGCCACAAGGACATCTGACAGAAAACAGAAACAAAACAAATGAATATCTGTAGAGGGCACTGATACCAAGTTTGCCTTCTGTGTTTTTGGGCCCTTTCTCTAGTAATAATAATTAAGATGAATGAACCACATACTCTGCTACCAGGAATTGCTCTCATCCTTTTATATTTCATTTCCACCAAAAACTGTCAGTTTTTTATTCCTATAATGAAATAGCTGAGGCAGGCTACTTCATAAGGAAGTTGATTTTGGCTCCTGTTGTGGAGATCTGATGTCACCACAGTTGGTGGTGAACTTCTTGATGGCAGTGTTTCAAGATGGTGCAGGGAAACTCATTGCAAGAGCCAGGGAGCATGTGTGTGTGTCTGTCTGATCTCTCTCCCTGTCCTTTTAAAGCAACCAGGATTCTATCATAGGGCTCCACCCTACTGACCTTATCTTATTCTAATCACTTTCCAAAGGGACTAAGTTTCCACCCTCTTATTTTCCACAGTAGGGACTGAATTTAAACCTACGAGGCCTTGGTGCATCAAACTGCACCCAAATCATAGCAATATATGTATGAATATTTGTGTCCTTTCAAATTTCCTCTGTTGAAACCCATTTGCAGTGTGATGGCATGAGGACATGATGCCTTTGGGATGAGATTTGGTCATGTGTAAGGACACAGCAAGGAAAAGCTGTCTCTGAATCAGGAAGCTGCCTGTGAACAAGGAAGCTATCTGTGAAACAGGAAGCAGTCTGTGAACCTTGCACTTACCTGCCTATGAACTGTGTCTATGATGTTTTGTTATAGCAGCCTGAAAAAACTAAGACAGAAATGGGAGGGAAAGAACAAAATAAAAAGAGGAAAACAGGGAGTGAAAGGGATGTGTTTTCAGTCAATTTTCTGAAGCAAAGCAGTGTTTTCAGAGAACAGATGCCTCTGTTGGAGATATGAATTCTTGTAATGTTAATAAATGGGCCATGGAAGCAGCTGACTGCACCTTATCACTGCCATGGGAGCTATTTATGCTAATCCTTTCCCTTGTAGCCTGGCTTGACAAGGATGAAAATCCCCAGCATGAGGTATTAAAAGAGACAGAGAAAGCACACAAAATAATTTGCAGGGATTCACTTGACCAGTTTTCTTCATTTGAGTCCTATTAGCTCTGATAATGTATCCTCAGTAAATAATCAGCCAGGGGTAGAGAGTTAACCTCCATGTGTGTGGATGCAGGTTGGCCCATGTCAGCCTTCAGCACCTCTGAGGGTTCCAGACACCCAGAGAGAAACCCAGAGAAGACAAAAGAATGTAGCATGAACTATGGCCCACATCACTGGAAATACACTCTTTTTCTTCCAAATCCTCAATATAAACTTTGAAATGGATTGAGTTTCCAGGGAGACTGGCTGAGAGAATTTGTAGAGAAGGTGCCGATCAACACCTACCACCCACCTGTCCCCACCTATGGTCCATACATCCTCTAGATTCCCCAGCACCCACACCCGCTGGCACTCACACAGTAGCAACTTTTTCTCTGGGGGTGATTTCCTCAGCCAGCCGGCATGCACCACCAGGGTGCTATCCATGTGGCCTGCCTAGATTTCCTTACCAGCAGTGTTTGGGACCAAGCTGCGGGTGTGGTGGGGGTTGGGGAAGAAGACATGCACCCAACCCAGTGCGCACAGCTGACAGACTTGACCTCTTACCCCAGGCTGCTGTGGAAATGAATGTGCACAGCTGAGCAGGTGGGACTATGCTGAAGGCCTTCTGCCTCTAGAGGAGAGGGGAGGAGTGAAGTGGAGGAGTCACTTCACTTTATGGCAGATGGAATTTTCATAGAAAGTAGACAGGTTGGGGTCAGAAGACTGCCTGACTTAATGTCCATTCACAGAATTTTAACTTCCAACAATTCATGGCCCCTCTCCAATCAAGGGACGTTCACCCTTTCTAACTAGTTTGTAAAGCCACATCTCATCCCATGCCTGACTCTCCCCAGGAATATTGGGAGAATTCCAGGTTGGCTCCCTTTTCTGACTTCCTTTGATATCATGTGTGAAACTGGAGACAACACAATGCCAGAGCTATGATGGTGTAGCCTGGACCAGAAATCACCCAAGTTCTGCAGAGGCCCATGGTCATCAGAAACCTTTTAACTGCTGGCTTGGATGGGGTCCAGGAGCCCCATAGATATCAAAACAGGGAAGGTTAAGTCATTCCTAGGATATGGCATAGTATTTACATATAATACAGGCATACCCTCTTGCATATTATAAACAGTCTGCACTTTACATAGAATAACAAATAGAACATAAATACTATGTAGCAAGTTAGGCAGTAATAACAAAGAAAAAATGTACCTGTTTATTTAGCACAGATGGGAATATTTCTAAATACTCTGCAGTTAAGGTTGGTTGAATATGAGTATGTGGAACCTGCATACATGGAGGACATGCATGAGAGACATGCATATTCAACTCCTGAGAGACATAAATATTTAACATTTAAACTCAGCAAAATCAAAAGGGTTACCCAGCCTAAGGAAAGCACAGCTGACTACTCTCACATTCCAGGGCTGGAGCTGAGTTCCACAGTTGTAGCACCTGAGAAATTTACTCAGTTTGGCTACAGAAAGGTATGTGATGAAGTCAGGTGCACCCAGTCCATCTTTACCCAGAGGATGATCTTCTGCCTACACCTGGACATTTCTGCTACTCTACATGACTGACTGTTAGGTGAGGGTAGGTCACCTTCAGCCAAAATCTCCTTAGCATCCTATTCCCTTAAGCAAATGTTGTGGGTTGTTGTTTACAATTCCATGTAGACAACAGATTCTTGATTGGTTACTGTGACTCCATGTCTTCTGGGTAAAACTCCTCCTTCTCTGGCTCTCCCTCCCCAAATGTTATTGTGAAATTAACTCCCATTTGCAACTATTTTAATACTGAAAGTCTAGCTAAGAGAACTCTTTTGTAACTAACAAAGCATCCCAGCCAATCATAGCAGCAAAGTCTCAACTGACAAATTGACACAAACACCATTTGCAACCTGCAAAGCTGACTCTAACCAGTGAGCTGTTTTTGACCTTGCATCTCTTCTCCATCTCCAAGTGCTGCTTCATCTTATGACCCTACTTTTTGGTCTCATACTCCTAGATTGTGTGTCATTCTTTTTTTATATACTTGTTCAATAAACTACGCTGTTTAACTTGTCGAAATTTCTTCATTTAACAGTGACTTTGGGATCTAAACCAAATGTTTATTAATTTAAATATAAAAATGGTTCAATGATATATCTTTGATGATTATAACCTATTTGCATGCTTAAGAAAATTATTAATATTTAGATTAAAACTGTTGCTTATCCAAATGTTCATGGAGCATAATATGGTTTTCAAGATTTTGCTTATTCAAAATGAGCAATATTTAATTTAAGCAAAGAATACAAAAATCTAACATCATCAAAACCTTATGAACATAATCCAAATATTATGAAGATAAAAAATCTCACCATTACATTTTACAAATTCTGAAGGAAAGAATAAACTTGAAAGAGACAACTACAGAAAATAATATGAAACTAGTCTTAACTTTCACAGACCCTATTACTGACTGGCAAATTTTATATCAAATGCCATGCTGGTAGAATTTGTTGTGTCTGGACCTCTGGGTTGGTGTTGTGCACAAGTCCTGAACCACCACCAAGGAGACCACGAGGGATACCAAGCTGTATGCAACCACAGAAATAGCCAGTTTATTCAAGCAGCTGCTCGGGAACTCGACTACAGACCAGCTTAGCAGTCAATGCCAAGTACCCTGAGCACAAATTTACAAGCTGTTTTATACCCTTCAGACAAAGGGACTCAGTTTCACTTTTACAACTAGGAGGGTGTGTGTCCTTGTTTGCATATCAGGATACATTTTGGCTGCCAAGTTTTAGTCATCATAGTAACCACTGGTCAGTGGTGAGGGCACCTTGACTGCAGTAGGGGAGGATCTCCCATTACCCCTAGCAACAGCCTAAATTAGCTGCCAAGTTCATCCTGTTATCTAACTAGGCTGACTTCAGCTCATCTGCAGCTTTTCATTTTTAACCCTTTTTTAGCATCAGCAGCTCTGGCAACTTTTTAAGTTAACTCATTGGGGCCTTACAAATTCACATTGCATTATTTTTCATTTTACAAGTTTTGGTGCTTGATAGTGGACCCAGGGCTGCATGCATACAAGGTAAACTACCAATGAGTTATACCTCAGCTCCTAATATTACATTTTTAAAGACTCTGTAAATATCAGCTAATATTGTTTTATACATCACTGGTAGTTTCAAGTTTCTTAAGTTTTAAGACTTTAAGTTATATCACTTTGAAAATGTGTGTAAACTTAGCATATGCACCAACAGTGCAGATGAAAAACTTATAAGCTCATGAAGCAAAAACAGAAGAAATGGAGATTGCAAAGGTGGACTTGAAAAGAATTCATTCTTAAATCAGCTTTAGTATTAATTGCATATAGTAAGATCATTTTCTTAATGTTCTAATGATTAAAATGCTAGACAAAGTGGTTTGAGAGACATCTAGATTAACAATGTACACAACAGTGTTTTTACCCCCACTTTCTGAAGATTGTTAGTTTAATTCTGGGGGTGAGAAAGTTGTCACTGAACATAGACAGGGACCATTTTATTCCAGTCAGCTCAGAACATGCCTCACAACTGAGGGCCTGGTGCTGCTGGGTGGGAGATGGTGGTTGATCACTTAAGGTGTTTGTCAAACACAGGTCCATGAGGTCAGAACACTGTAACCCTGACTGTGATATCACCTTTGCTGTGCACCCAAGGTTGGGTTGTGCAATCTCTCCATGCCTTATCTTCTTCACCTGTGCAGCCTGGACTCATACTCTGATAGCATGGTCAAAAGGTTCCAAGCCAGCTTACTGGGTCTGACACCTTGGGGGCTAAGGCAAGGCATAGTTTGAGACCTGCCTCCATGTCAGGCCCCTTCCTCACAGCCTGGTGGGCATTGGCATCCCTGCCCTGCCCTTTATCAATGCACTATGGATTTTCTGATCATTTGGTCCAAACCCAGACCTCCTCCCTCCCCACAATCATCACTGCCCTCCAAAAGGTTGATTTGTGTGGGTAGCAAACTGTGTTGGCGAGAACAGCCAGGTCTCAACATGCTCTACTTCCTGATTTGTCAGGAGCGAGGACGAATCAAGATGCTTGTGTAACCCTGGAATGATCTCCACTACCACGTGGCTGTACAGAGCCTGGGTGTGATGACACTAAATGCAGAGGTTTTGCTGTAGGAAAACCTAAGGTAGGCATGTGTCTAAATGGTTCTACCAGGGTGCTGAAGAGATGGATGTACCACCAAGACTCTAGAGGGGCTAGTGTTACATGCAGGAGGTCACAGCCATGATACCATCAGTGGTATGGCATCAGCATTTCTTGCTGACTGTGAACTAGGCCCCAAACTGTATTATCCTTGCCTCCTCATGCTGGGTGACTGAGGCCATGCCATCAGTGGGCACCATGACCATCTCTTTACATGTGCTCGCTTAGCCTGGCAGGATGACAGAGACCATAAATGGGGACAGTGGACATGAAGGGCAAGTGAGAGCTGCTGGGTCTGTTTCCCATATCTAGGCCCCAGGGGGATTCTCAGGGTAACAAATAAATGTGTGGCAAGTACTATAATGAGTTTTGTGTGATATCTGAAGGGCACCTAGCACAGGGTAGGTACCAAATAATTGCAATGGCATCTTGTCAGTGTGATAAGAGGTAAGTAAGTTTTATTCTAATGAGTGTTTACTACCTTCATAACCATGCATGTTTGACACACAGAAAGATTCAACCAGCTGCTGAGAGTTCACATGAGAGCTGTGCACAAGATTCTGGCCACATGTGGAACTCAAAGCCTCTGTTCTTCATCCCAGGGTCACTGTTGGTTGAGGTGTAATGCATGTCTCACTCCAAGATTGTGGAGTCCAAGGACCTCACATTGTAGTAAGAAGAGATGAATGCATTTAGGGATCAGAGAGATTTTCTTGTGTGCCACCCATGAACTTGTGAAAGCAGGAGATGGGTCCTCAGAAGTCCAGCAGTTCATGGACTCAGGTCTCAGATGCCAATAAGTCCTCTAGATTCTCACAGCATGTTAGGGTATGGCTCAGCAGAGACCAGGGCACCAGTTCATGTGGCCTTCCCAGCAAGATTGTGAGGGGTGTTTTTTCTTCTGCTTGTGGTGCTGGGAGGTGCTGGGTGTGAATGGCCCTTCTTCCCTGGAGCTGGCCATGGGCCATGGGCAGTGAACAATAAATGAGCTGTGCAAGAACACCTTCAACAGAGGATTGGTACAGGTCAGGTCTTTGTTGTGAAACAAGGAGTTGTTTAGAATAGTGGCTAGTGAAACTCTAGGCAAGACTTGGAAGAGTCCTGAACAGGACAGGGCATCTGGCCATGTGAGCAGGTGCCAAGGTGGAAGGTGAAGGTCATAGGCCAGGGGTTGAAGGGTACTTGGTGCCTGGAGCACATGGAAACCATCTGGAGCAGAGTGTGTGGCAACTCTGGACAAGTGTAGAAACAGGCAGTGGTTGGGTTTGCTCACCCTTACATCAGGATCCTCCAAGAGGATAAGTGACAGTAGGAGAATATGGGGGGTGGGCAGGAGAACATGGGAACTGTCCCCACTATGCTGGTGTCCCTGAGGGGTGGTGTGGAGGGAAAGCTCAGTGGCAAGATGTGTCCCAAGACTCCAGTTGGCTGGTGTTGGCCAGACTTGAATGTTTTGCAGAATGGTTGATGTGAGATGCCAGTATTCCATGCTCAGTGTGAAAACCCAGGAGCATGTTTATTTATTCTCTAGCATGCATGGGGCTGCAGTGTGGTCAGAACCATGGTTGGGTTATCAGGGTGTGAGTTGTGAGAGCAGCATCTGGATGTTCAGGCTACCACAAAGGGCTGGCTCTTGTGTGTGCCACATTTTACTCACAAATGAGTTCAGTCACAACAGAGATAAAGCCAACAGTCTGGACACCCCTTTTTCAGATTGCATTGTGAGTTGTAATGAAACCCCTCAGGGTGCATACAGAAGAGTCTGAGCCAGCACCTCAGCCATTTCTGGGTCAGAGGATTGAGCTTTCAGGTTTTGAAGCCCAGAACAGGGAGAGAAGCAGCAAGATGTGTGGAGAAGTTTCTAGAAGTGGATAGGGCAGAGAAGCAGTGACTGGGAGGTGACATTCAGTTTGACCAGACGATGGGCATGGGTGGGCTGGCATCAGTGGGGAGTGATTCTGCTGCAACAGGAACAAGTCACCCAGGGGAGCAGGGGGAGGGGAAGGAAAGGAGAGACAGGTGACTGTGTTCACCTACTCACAGACTTGTCTATGTGGAGTCAGTGGTGAGGTGACAGTGAGTCTCAGGGAGGCAGGGTTGTGGGACAAGTCTGTTCCAAAAGGCCAGGCATAAGGAGGCCTCCTGTGTTTGAGGTGTGTTGTGGGACAGATATACCATCTCAGGGGTAGGAGGAGCAGGTCATCAGAGGTGAGGTTTCCTGGTGGGAGGGGCTTGATATGAGAGGAGAATCAAGGGATGAGGGACCATGTGGGGCCACAAGGGGAGGCATGGGAGACAGAGGGCTTGTGCTGAGGAGGCCAAGACCATGACAGGAGTAGATAGGGCATTTCACAGAAAGTGCATGTGAGGTGGGGTCAGTCCCTCAAGAAGTCTGTGCTGAGCAGTGCAGGAGGAGTGCCCTCAGAGGGGTGAGGTAGGCTGAGAAGCACACCAGGGCATTACTTAGGGGGCCTCCTCAGCCAGACTACTTGAGTGCTGTGTGTTTGATCCTGTTGGTGAGGCTGTGGACAGGAGAGGTGTCCCCTAGAAGGAGGCCAATGGATGGGGGTTCAGGGATATGCATATGGACTCCCTCAGAGAGACAAGTCCTGAGCAGGGAGCTTGTGGAGGGTTTTGTTCTGTATCCATCCTCCTCACTATCCTCACCCATGCCTTCTCCAGCCCTTCCCTCTTATACCTATGTCCATTCATAGCTGACAAAGTCATGCCAACTTGTTTCTAAGGGAGAAGCAAATTCTGATATATTCTTAGACACATGTTACGTGGAGAGACAGGCAATAGCAGGGTGAAGTATTGATAGGTTTCACCACAGGGAGACCAAAGGTGAGTGGAGAAAATGGAAACCTTAATGGTTGTTAACCTTGTGTCTGTGCACCTGCCAAAAGGACTGCATGTGCCTTCACAGCAGTGGTAGAGAGTGCACAGCAGATCTGGATTCAGTATCTGGCACTTGGTGGATTGAGGGTGGGTAGCAAATCTTAGCACAGAAGTCAGCAAAGATCACATCACTTTTTCTCTGGAAGCCTGAGAAAGCCTGAGCATGATCAATTGTGGCACAAAACCTTCCAGAGAGCAAGGTGGAGGCCAAGGGTGCTGAGCCTGGTTCAGGGGCCCAGGATGGTGGCCTGGATGCTATGCCTGCCTCCCCACTTGAGGCTGTGTTATGCCAAACAAGGGCTGCAGTACTGCTCCCACAAGTGTGCTGTGGGCTTTCTTTACTTTCAGGATTGACCATCTCACCCAGGAGCAGTGTCCAGCACATGTATCCAAATGAGGGTCCAGGATCAAGTGTTGGGTCAGCAGAGGTGGGCAGCTTCTTGGTGACACAGCCTCCACCACAGACTCCTGATCTCTTCCTCCCAGAGATAAGCCCTTAATGTCACTGTCCTGTATGGTGCTGCCTGTAAGGCATGGGGTAGAGCAGTGCCTGGTTTACAGCCTTGCCACCTCAGTCTATGTAGATAGATGCCTGTCTTTATGGATTTCTGAGAAATATAATAGTCCCTCCAGTCTGAAATACCCCAAACAGCACTTTTTTTCTTTATTTATTTTTTTCTCTTTTTCCCTTTGGTACTGGGGATTCAGTTTCAATTCTCTGGGGCACAGTATGACTCATTTACTTGCTTTGCCCATTTTATTTTTGATCTTCATATAGGGTCATTGAAACTGACCATGAACTAGCCATCCTCCTGCTTCACACTCTCATACTGCTGGGATACAGGTGTGCATCAGTTCATCTGGCCTAAAATCTGCAGCTATCCCCTCAAACAAATGAGTGTACCAACAACCCAAGTAGATGGGGTCATACAGTCCTTTGAGGGGTGCTCAGGTCTCATCCCTTGCCTATGCCCAGGCCAGGACCCAGCAACCACTTTCTATATTTTGTTTCCAAGGCAAAAGGGGTTGTGTTTTTGATCAGCATCATGTCCAAGCTGTGGGTGTTTTTTGTTATTGTTGTTTCCTTTTTGTTGTTGTTGTTTGTTTGTTTTTCTGTTATTTTTGTTTGTTTGCTTTTGGTAGCAGGGATTAAATGCAGAGACACTTTAAACTTGAATCACATCCCTTGTCTCTATTTTATTTAGAGACATGGTCTCACTGAGTTGTTTAACACCTCATTTTGCTGGGGCTGACTTTGAACTCTCAATCCTCCTTCCTCAGTCTCCTGATCCTTTGGGATTACAGGCATGTGCCACCCTGCACAGACATGTTCCCAATTGAAGGGACTGTAGAACTTCCTGAAGAGAGGACAAGACATTGCCCTTGATGGCATCAAAGCTGTGGACTGTCAGAAGTGGGGAAAAGATGACCAAGGCCTCCAAGCTGGGGAACATGCCAGAGTACTGCACAGTGGAAGTTTGACAAATGGTGAGGGGATGTTCTGGGATCCATTGGAGTGGAAGGGCTCACCACCACCCATCCTGTTCCAGTGGACATCTGACCTATCTAAACCAGGGGTCACAAGGACCAGCTCCCCAGGGTAGAGGGGTCTCCCTATTCTTCAAGATAAAGGCCAGGGGACCCAAGGTAGGTGCTCAGTGAGGGCATAAATGCAGGAAACAAGTTAGAAAGAAGAAACTGCCCCCATTTTTCATGTACTGCTGGCTGAAAAATTCCAGTGTTTAAACCCTAGATCACAGAGACACCCTTGACCTCAACTTTATGTTGGGGAGCAGGGGTAGGACAGATGCCTTAGAACCACCCTGACCCTGCATCTCTCTCAGCATCCATGTGGCAGTCTTGACCCTCCTTTTCCTCTGGCTCCAGTGCCTTCTGTCAACCTTGCAGGAACCCAAGGACCTGGAGTCCTTTAAACCAGTTTCACTGTTTGTGACTGGCACAGTGATCTGAGGTGTTTGGATGGAGCAGCCAACAGTTTCTCAGGGTAGCATCTGTGTCCTCCATGAAGCCACCACCCTGATGAAGGTTAAATATGTGCCCTCCCCACAACTCATCCACCTCTGCCACCCCAGGATGCTTGGTAGTGATGGTTGTCACTTTCTGTTTCAGAATATGATACATACCTGGCATGAAGTTGGGTTGTATTTTGCATGTTTTGATCTGAAACCATTTGTTCTGCATAAACACAAAGATCTCCCTGTTGGCAGCAGCAGTAGTTCATTCATCTTGGTGAGCCATGTTGTGTGGTATGGGTGGGTGGCCTTCTGTGAAGGACACTTGGGTGTTGTGGTTGGGCAGTTATGGAGAAGGCTGCTGTGAGCTTGCCTGCACATGTGTGCTCTGCAGCCTTGTCTCCAATCCCCTGTTTTCACAGGGGGAGTGTAAGTGGCCAGGTCATGTGAGGCATGTGTGGACATGCTGTCCTCAGTGGCTCTGCCTACCCAGCACCCTTGTTCCACCTGCTCCCTGACTGGGTCTTAATGGCATCCTGTTTCCCTTCACACCTCAGGTGGGTACTTTACCAGTGCCTGCTTCATGTTTTTGCTCACTGGCTCCTTCTCCATGTATGCATTATTCCTCTTTCTTCAGAGAAGAAATTGAAAAGTAATCTCATTTGCTCCTTTGAAATATGGGAAGAGATAGAGGGGGAAGTTGATGGGGTCAGATGCAAAGGTTTTCACTTTTCTTTTCGTTAGACTGGAAATGAAGAAATAGGGATAAAGGTATCATGGTATTTGTGAGACAGTCTCAGCACTGGACAGAAAGTGGCAGAATTCCCCAGTTTGGTTGGGGGAGGCAATTATGCCTCTCTAAATCTCAACCATATCCAACATCCTACAAGATGTAGTTTATCAAAGAAAGTCATATTATGCTGGGTACATGCACTTGAGGCAGCACCAGTAGAATCCTCAGTCTATGCCCAACATGCAGAAGCTGTGGAAAGGTTAGGTGTCCTATTGAGGGAACACCAAGGTGCTTAATAGGCAGGTAAAATATCAAAAGCTTGAGGCTGGAGCAAAGATTCCAGAGTGAACAGAGTGGCATAAAGTGGGGTAAATGGCCACAAACATGAACCCCATTGTCCTAAACCAGCATAATGTCTCAAAACATCAGATAGTACCAGTGGGAACCAGAACAAACATCACACAGTCCAAATCAGTAAAAATTCATGGGATGCCCAATAGCATTCAGACCACATTTAGCACCACTAATGTGAGCCTTTCAATTGCCAGATACTGACTTGGAGAGAGGTCAGGAAAAGGAAGAGTAAATTTGAAAGATGACCACATCTCCAACATAGTCAGAACTCCAGAAGGGACTATTGACACAAGAAACTAAAATATTATCACAAATTGGGTGACTTCAAATCCCACCCCTATTACATAGCTACCTTAAAAAACTGTCCAAATCCCTTAACACACATAAACACCTACACTCCTAATACCCAGTGATATAGCATTTAGAAGAATGATTTGATTCTTTTTAGAAAATCAAGAAAATTAAATGTTCTAGTATACATAAGCAGAAATGTGTAGTTTCTTGATTCCACTACAAATTCTTGGACACATATCCACACCTAGTAAGGTAGCTAGTTAGGAAATCATCTGGAAGAGATTTCTATGAGAAAAAGGAGTCAGGTTCTCTCTGGGAAGGGACATTGAAAGGCTTCCACATAAGTTCAAATTGTTTACTTCCATTCTCTACAATGATTACTTTCTCAAACAGGATTAGTATCCTGTTTTAATTCTATATTTTAATCTCCTTCATGTTCTTGAGTTTAATAAGTCTTTTCTGTACTCTGTTTTGTTATTAATTTGCATTCTGAAGAAGGTGATTACCCTTACATTGCTGTACTCATTGAACCCAAGAACCTATTTTTTTATCAAATGTGAATTTCAGCAGCATAATAACTGAAAGAAAATGTATTTGTTCTTTCCACACAATGTCTTCTCCTGTTCTGAGTAATTGCATCTCTGTATAAGTCTCAATTAAAGCTTCTCTTCATTTTAAGGCATATCTATGGTTTTCTGCAGAAACCATAAATTACAGACCTGTCTTCCCTGTATGTGAGATTGGTGATACTGGAAAACTATTTGCAATTATCTCAATGTTACTTTACATATATAGCTGCATGGATTTGTCTAGTCAAATGTATTATAACAAACCATCAAATCCCAATATGTAAAATAAATAAAGTCTTATGAAAGATTGTTGCTGAAATCTATCCCAGGAAGATGTCATTTCATTTCCCAATGTGGAAAATTAGCTCACCTGTCCCAATTTGTCAGTTTATGTTTTGGGTGATTTTTATGGTAAGAAAATGTTGGCAGGACTCTTAGAAACCAAGGTTATCATCTCCATATAAACTGGAGGGAAGGGCAGGGTATGTATGCACAAGTGAGACTGACTTCAAGAATTCTGGTGCTCAGAGAGAGATGAAATTAAAGCACTGAAATGGTGGCAGACTCTGAATTTACCCTGCTGTGGTTTCCAGTTCTTCTGAATCCTCTCAGCCTTCCCCAAACATCCAAGTGCACAGAGAAAAGTGGTGATGGTCAGAATGGGTTGCAAAACCATCCACCAAGTCCCTCTTTATCTTATGTAATAGAAGAGTGAAACTGGTTTGAGTGTTTAGTTATATTTCCACCAGGAGGTGATGGGTTAAACTGCTAAGTGAGGCAGAAGGTTTTAGGGTGCCTTTGAGTCCAGCCAGCACACATGCAATCAATGTTCTTTTTCTTACACTGGTAATGAAAGGCTATTAAGTCTCTGAAAAGCTGTACCAAACACCAAACAAAACCCTGAAAGATTGCAAGATTGAAAGGGAACTCAAAGCAGCCTGTCAATGCCTGGATCCCAAAGTCTTTGTCTGCACAGTTGCTTCTTTCATCGTGGCTCAGATCATGACTTGTTGGGTGTCAGAAAGACAGTCTACTTCTAAAGGCAGATGAAGATTGGGATGGGTGTATGAGAATTCTATCTGATTGCTCACACTCACCCAAAACCATATAGGGCAGCCTAATTAAAAAAAAAAAACACATTTGAAGATGTAATACATGACTATTCACAGAGATCTAAACCAATGTCTAAAAGATGTCTTATCCCTAGATGAAAAACAGAAAACTACAATTTCAGGAAAAACCTCATTTTTTCTTTTCTTTTCTTCCAATTTATTGTGGAAAGACCACACCAACATCCTTATATTTGACTGCTGAAGAGTTGCTTATGGAAAACTTGTTTGCTTATGGAAAACTTGCCTTTACCCTGTCTGGAAAAAGAAAAGTGAGAGGAAGTCTTTTTAGTTGCATAAAATATGACAACCAGTATTTTTGTATGTGGAATGTATGATTTTGGTTAAGATTACAGCTAACCAGGACTTATTTCATGATATGATAACTCTTGTCCCTAGGACTCATGAGGAACAAAATTAAAACTCATAATTATTTGTCAAGTATATTAAGATATTTTATTGGTTTCATGACATCCTCCATCATTGTAATTAAAGCAATTTAATAAACCAACAGTGACTTCAAGAGAAAAAGTCATGCAAGAAGATTTTATGACTGAAAACTTCTGATGTCCCACACACCAATTTTGCTCTACTTCAAATATGTGAGCTTATGGAAGCCTTCCTCTTACATCTAGATCCATAGTGGAGGAAGAGGTAATTATAGAAGAGAAAATCCTGCTGAAAGTGAAAGCAATCTTTACTCTTCCTTTTGGAAAGTTTTCTATGATGTTCTAATTTATCTATAGGACATGACAAGAACCCTTGGTGTCCCAAGAATCTTCAAAAATCTTCAATCTACATACCAAATAGGAGGAAGAATGAATTTTGTTCCACAGTAATATTTTTATTTCAATCAGCTAATATGGCAGAGGTGTGTGAAAGAAAAACTTTATACCATTCAAATCAATAAGAACTGAGAGAGATATTGAGGAAAAGTTATCAGATATGAATACCCATATCTGACTTCTTAGACCTCTTTATAATTAACATAAAGCTCCTCTGTATCAGAGCTCAAGTCATTATTAAATGAATTTAGATTTGCTCAGCAAATTCTAATCTGAAAAAAAATTCTGTTTCCATCCATGAAGGAGCTGCAAGGATCAGATTTATCTTCTTACCTTAAAAATTAAAATAAATAAATAAATAAACAATAACAAGTTTCACATATTGAACAATTGGCAAGATAGGCTACCAAGCCAATTTTTAAAGAAGGAAAATGAATGAGGTGAGGCCTGCAATTGTCCAAACTTACTGCCTGACAGTAAGAGAGGGTGGCAAACTCCCTGAGTTGAAGAGACAGGCTTCATAACTCAAAGGAGATGAGGTGGTATTAACCAGAAAAGATAGTATTGCACAGAGAGAGAACTCCAGAGATCTGCAGTGTGTTCCTCCTGATTATCTCTCTCACTAATGAACAGCAACTGCATTGGAAGACACAAACCCAAGAGCTTGAGAAGAGTCATCAGAAGGATCAAAAGAGATCATTTTAGGAGCTCACACAGATATGAAGGAAGTTTGCATTCCTGTCAGAGTGAAAAAACTAACAGAGTACCAAGAAGTTTTATCAGAAAAGTATCACCACAGTGTGGGGCCAAATTGGCCCTGGATAAAAGCCTAACAGCTCAAAAGAAAATCTGAAAATAATCAAATTATTTCCAAATAAACTAAATACTGCATTCCATAATGAAGCTCTCAAAATCCTTCAGGAAATACCAGAACTCCATCATCCAACAAAGTAAAATTTACAATGTTTGGCACCAAACCAAAAATTTCCAGGCAAACCAAGAAACATAACAAAAGAAACAAAGCAAGAAATCATATGCCATAATGAGGGGGGAAATTAATCAATACCAACAGACCCAGAAAAGATATAGGTGATATAATTAGCAGGTAATGACTATAAGTCAACTATTTAAAATATATCTCCAATGTCATGAATGTTAATCATAGTTTGAACATTACAAGGAGAAGGATAAATAAGATATACATATATATGCATTTACACACATACACACACACACACACACACACACACATATATATATATAATCTAAAGATAAAAATGAAATATCCTAAATAAAAAGTACACTTTGTGGAATTAATAGCATTTCGACAATACAGAAGCATTAGCAACCTTAAGACATGGCAATAGAAACTATTCAAAATGAAGGAAAATTCTAAGAAATAATGGGCAAAAATTCTCATAATTTAATGAAACTTACTCAAACCATGGATCCAAGTTTCAATGAAACCCATACACACACACACACATAGAAGAAAATTACACCAAAATTTCATAATCAAATTGCTCAAAACAGTGACAAAGAGAAAATCTTAAAAGGAAGACAAAAGATCTAATGGGCACAGAATAACAGAATAGCAGATATAAGAATGACAGAGTTCTTATCCAAAACAATGCAGTCCTGAAGACAGCAGGGCAGCATCAAGGAAAAAACTGCAATGAACAGAGACATCTTTCACTAATGACAAAATGAAGGTCTTTTTCAAACATACAAAAGCTGCAGCAATTTGTTAACAACAGACCAAAATGTTAAAGAAACTCCTCTTCACAGAAAGAAAGTGATACTAAATAGAATTATGGATCTGCACAAAGTAATGAAGAAAACCAGACATTGTAAGTATGTGGGCAAAAATTGCATGTTTTCTTGTCATTTAAAATAGGTGGAAATATGGAAGGGTAATTTTATTGCATCAATCACCTGCTTCTGAGAATATGTCACACTAAAACTTAATGGACTAAAGAAAGTCTATCTTTTCCACTGGGTATCGGTCATTAAATAGTTCTGTTATTCTGAGTTATTCTTGGCTGACCATGGAAAACAAATTTGATGTGCTAACCAAGGATTGCCTTAACTCAGGTGACTTAGTTGTACCCCCTGAGGTCTCTCTTCTTCCAGAAGGCTAACCTGACTTATCTTCACTACATGGAAAGGTCTACACCTGAGTAACCCCAATCATGCAAAAAGGTAAGAGGCACACTTTTCAAGGTTGTGCTTCTATTATATTGGCTAATCTCCTATGATCTAAAGCAAGTCACATGGCTAACCTTGGAGTCAGAATGGTAAAGACTGCAATTTTTTAAAAAAATTTTTAAAAAATTTTTAATTTTTTTTTAAATTTCAGGGTAAAGGTGTGATTATAGAGAAGAGAAGACATTAATTGGGGATGTTAATTAAATCAATCCACTATGCACATCTACTTTAGTGCCCATGGATGAATCTACCAACCTAATAATCCATGCACATATACACATGAACTGTATAAGCTACCTAAAGTTTTCCTTTGCTTAGATAGTTTTTTAAAGCTCTTCATTGTCACTCATGATAATCTCAACACTATGGGTAGCAGAGTGTTAAGAAGACAAGGATAAAGTAAAGAATAGGGACATAAAGAAAGAAAAATTAATGTATTGTGGAAAGACATGCTCACAGCACATTAGACCTGGAATAATAGAAAGAATTGAGAAATGCAACCAACTAGGCAGACAGGGAGATAAAGAGGGAGAGAGGGGCAAGAAAAGAAATGTCAGACATCATAATAAAGAGACTGATAGTGAAGAACAAAGTTTCTCTGACTAAAAAGTTTATTTCATGCTTTTTTAAAATCTGAATTTAGAACTGCTAGGTAAAATTACAAAGTGGTTATCCTGAGCAGAAGTCCAAATTGACATCCATGCAACAGGTTATACTTAATATTTAAAGAAGATTCAAGCTTTTGTACTGATCCATAATCTCCAAAGTAGGGTTTGACATCTCCACCAGTCACTGGTTTTCAGAACTGGAAAGGGAGAAGAAAGATTTCAGTACCTAATGTTTCTGCTCAGTACCTGATGTTTCTATGAAGTAGCAATAAATGTGGTTCCTTCTGCAACTCACATATCTAGAGACCCCTAATCCCATAGCACTTCTGCCCAAGTGAGGTAAAATGGATTCTATTGTCAACCTTGAATAGAAAATGTATTTAATTGTCTTAAATACAATCATACCAAAGTTATGCTTGAGTTACACAGACAATGCTATTCATTATTACACTTAGAGAAAATGTATTTAATTTTCTAGTGAACTGCTCTTATACAAAGTTAAATTGACAACTTAAAGTATTTTAAAAACAAAATTGTATTTGGAATCCTTTGATTTTTATGTTAAATAATAAGGTCTTCATAAAAAAAAAACTGCCATTCATATTCTTCTAAATCAAATTTAGTTGTTCTGGTATTGAGTATAGGAATTCCAAGAGGAAAGAGAAACAAAAAGAATACAGAAGGAAGAGAAGGAGGGAAATAAGGAAGGAAGGGAGGGAGAAAGGGAGGAAGGAAGGAAGACAGATACATAGCATAGTCTTCTTTGGGATATACATAAATAACTTTTACTAATTTATAAGAAACTGTTAATGGAGAAGTTAACAATAGAACTCAAGGTATGCCAACAAACTCTGGGGCAGCAGCCTGTGCTAGTGTCTAGTGGGACTACTGTATTGTAGTATCTGTATCCCAAGTGAAAACCCAAACCACACATAAATGATTCATTGGAGAATGTAGTGATATAACTAAACAACAACATCATTATTAGTTGCAAACCAACATTCACACATGACCTGCATCTATATGGAGAGAATGTATGTTTAAATGATAGGCTTCATTTTAAAAACCCTATTCAAAGAGAGATGATATGGGTTGCTGAAGCAGTTGGCAAAATACTACCCAAGGGCCAAATCCAAACTACTCCCTCTAAATTTTTGTAAGTAAAGTTTTATTGGAACACATCTATACCAATGCACATTATGTACCACTTCTTTCATGAGTCATTGTGATAGAAACCATATGGCCCACAAAATATTGAATATTTATTATTTATTCCTTTACAGAAAAAAATTGACTAACTCCTGGTTTAGTGAAATGAACATCAATTTGAAGTTGAACAAACCTGGATTCCAATTTTCCTCTTGCTAATTGTATCTCTGAGCATCAATTTATTCCTCTCTTTTTCAAAGGTCAAAGAAGACTTAGTAATAAGTAACTTGTAAAGAGTTGAAAGGATAAGGAGACTAGTATCTGGCACAGAAGAAAGCGAGAACTATTACCAAGCTCATATATAAATAACAGATAGTGATGGGAAAAATACAACATAAACCAAACCTTTGCTTCTTTAAAGCCTTTGGGATGTTAAAAATGAGAAAGGTGATAGCACACATGTCCCTGTGGCTGAGGGGAGTCAGGCACATCACCCATCCCTGGGGAAGTGCCAGCTGCTACATCTATTCTGGAGGGCAGCCTTGTAATGCCTGATGGAAATAAGAATGTGTGAATCCTCTGACCTACTTTGGCACAGCCAGCCCAGAGAACTTATAGCACAGCTCAATTCCACACACATACAGGTATATGGTCAACAGCATAAAGAGGTGATCCAGATGTCCCCTTAACCAGGGGAACTCCTGACACCTAATTCCTAGTTATTACCATTGAGTGGATGGTAAGTTCTGTCAAATGCTTTCTGTCCATCTGTTCAAAACACATGATTTCTCTCCATTGTTCTGTTGATATGGTATGAATTACATGAAGTGATTTTCAAATGTTAAACTTATCTTGAATTATTAGATACACCCCATTTGAGCATTATGTATTCTGCTTTTAAATATTGATGGATTTGATTTGTTAATGTATTGCTTAAGGTGTTTTTGTTGTGGTAGTGGCAGTGGTGGTTTTGGTTTTGTTTGTTTGTTTGAGTTTTGGTACTGGGGATTGAACCCCAAGGGGCTTAACCACTGAGCCACATCCTCATCCCTTTCTAATATTTTATTCAGAGACAGGGTCTCACTTAGTTGCTTATGGCCTTGCTAAGTGGCTGAGACTGGTCTTAAACTTGCAGTCCTCCTACCTCAGCCTCTCCAGCCACTGGGATTACAAGTGTGCAACACCTTGCCTGGTTTGCTTAGGGTTTTGCCTCTATATTTATGAATGAAATTGGACTATGATATTATTTTCTTATATAATTATTTTCTGGTTTGACTATCATGTTACACTGTTCTCATAAAATAATTTCATAGAAAATTGGTATATCTTCTTTAAATACTCTTAAAACTAACCTTGAACTTTTCTGTATGAGAACATTTTTAATTATAAATTTAGTACTCCTCTATTAATCTTTATTATCTAATTGAAACTGCACTATTTGACCAACATGATATAAGAGCTTATATTATCTACCTCATTATGATTTTTTTCATTCAATTTGATTTTCAGTTTCTTAGGGAGAAAGTTTTTGTCACTGGTTTTTTAACATTTCTTCCTTTCTATGTAAACGTTTAGAGATCTCCAAAGTATTGTGAGAGTTGCAACCCACAAATTTTGATGCTGTGTTTTAATTTTCATTTCTAATTGTCCTTGTTCTTACTTCTTTGACCAATTAGTTATTTAAAAGTATGTTTTTCATTTACAAATATCTGGAGATTTTCCAGATATCATTCTTGAATTAATTTTCATGTTAATTCTGTTGGGGTTAGATAGCATACTCATACTTCAATTTTTTTAAAAAAATATGTTTTGTGGCTCACTATATACTCTTTTTTGTGAATGTTACATAAAAATGTGTATTCTGCAGTTGTCAGGTATAGTATTCTATAAAAACTAGATGAGTTGGACTTGTACTACTGTTGAAATACTCTATATCTTACCTCACCACTTACTGAGAAAGGAATATTGACTATTTCACTATTATCCATTTTTTCCTTTTTTATTGAATTTGTCCTTTGAAAAAATACATGACAGTAGAGTACCAATTATAATTCTTAAATTGTCTATTTCATCTTAATTTTAATAAATTTTGCTTCATGTATTTTGTAAAGCTATTTAGTCCATACACATTTTATGTTATTTTTTCTTAATAAATTAACCATTTTATCATCATAAAATATTCCTTTGTCTCTGGCAATAATTCTTACTCTAAAGAATTTTCCATTTGATATTAATATAGCTATATAGATGTAACTATAGCTTTCTTGTATTTAGTATTGGCATAGTATGGATTTTCTTTCTTTTATTTTTAACCCATCTATATCTTTACATCTAATGTACACCTCTTGCATACAGTATATAGTTGGGTGTTTTCTGTTTTTATAGAATCTTAGAATCTATCTTTATATTCTTTCTGTATTCTTATCCTAAGTTTTATTTCAGCACATAGTATAAGTATGTATATATGCATTTCTATTATCTTACTTTCATAGTCAACTGTCATTCAAATAAATTTTTAAAAAAAGGAAAATTTTAATTTGCCCACCACTTAGCATTTCCAGTGCTATTCTTGCCTTTATAGAGATGCTGATTTCCATCTTTTTTTTATTGTTTTTGTTTTTGCCTTGTTTTGCCTTGTTTTGAGATGGATTCTTGCTCTGTTGTCCAGGAAGGTCTTGAACTTACAATTCTCTTTCAGCCTCATGAGTAGCTGCATGCTACACCAGTGCAACCAGACTTGGTTTTTTTTATTTGATTTGATTTGAGAGGGGTGTGTGTGTGTGTGTGTGTGTGTGTTTGTGTGTGTGTTCCTATGAAGTGTTCTACCACAGAGCTACACACTCCAACTCTCCAACCTCTTCATCTGGGATTATTAATGTTCAACTTGAAGGACTTCCTTTAGCATTTCATGTACTGCAGATTTTCTGGTGAATAATTCTTTTAACTTTTGTTTTTCTGAAAATGTCCTCTATTGGCTTCACATTTGAAGAATGCTTTTACTCTGTATAAAATTCTCAGTTATAGTTTTAAGTACTTTAAAGTCAATTTTATTGTCTTATGGTTTGCACTTTTCACAAAACATAGTAAAACATCATTCTTATTCATTAGTACCCTGTAAATTTTGTGTTATTTTTTCTGGATAATTTCAGTATCTTTTTTTTTCCATTTTTTTAGTAGTTTGACCATAATGTGAATTGATATGACTTTACTACAGTTGATCAGGTGTGCTGATTTTTGAGATTCATAAATGAGTACTCCAATTTTTTAATCAATTTTGAATTTTTCTTCACTGATATCTTTTAAGATTTTTTCTGTAGTGATACCACCATCTGGACTCATTTTGTGCCTCTAAATTCTATGTATTCAAATTCTATGCACATAGAACTCTTTAATAATTTCTGACAAGTTGCTGAAACTATGTTCATTTATTTTTAAATTTTCATTCTTTAGCTTCAGTTTGCACATTTTATTTTGCCTTTTTTCACTAATTTATTAATATTTCATCCTACAATGGATTTATCTGTTAATTATATGCAGTATTTCTTCTGATATTACATTTTTTCATCTCTAGACTAATTATGATCTTTTTGATCCCTGTCATGTCTTCCATTTCTAGGTTCTCAGGTCATCAGGGTTCTTTTGTAAATTCCATTTCTCTATTAAAATTATTTTTATAAGATTTTATATTTCCCTTATACCTTTGAACATAAATACTCTTAAAACTAGGCTATTTAAAACAAATGTTTCAAGGGGCTGATATCACTACAGAAAAAATATCTTAAAGATATAAGGGTTAATATTTTTCAAAATTGAACAAAAATTTGGAGTACTTTGTTAACTTTTCATTGCTGTGACAAAATACCTGGGAAACAAACTTAAGAGAGGAAGGATTTGTTTTTGCTCTTGGTTTTACTGGTTTAAGTTCATGCTCCATTGCTTTGAGCCTATGGTGAGACAACATCTTGGCAGAAGGGCATGGTGAAGTAGAGCTGCTCACCTCATGGTCATCAGGAAACAGGAGGTGGTGACCAAGGATAAGAAGTATCCTTCCAGGGCATGCCCCCAGGGTTCTACTTTCTCCAATTAGACCCCACCTCCTACAATTTCCAATACCTCCCAATAATGCTATCTAGCCATGGTTTGGTCAGCTTTTTTATCACCATGATCAAAAGACCTGAGAATAACAACACAGAGGAGAAAAAGTTAGTTTGGAGCTCCTGATTGCAGAGGTCTCATTCCATGGGTGATTAACTATCGCGTCCACTCTGGCCGCAGAGAGAGACACGACAAATGTCTGAAGCTTTGGAAGTTTATTGTGCACAGTCCCTCTCCTAGGCTTCTCTTACTCCTAGCTTCCGCGCACTCCCAGCTTCCCTTCTCCCAGCTTCTTCCAGCTTCCACGTACTCCCAGCTTCCAGCTTGGCTTCAGCCTCTGCCTTCGCCGCTTCTTCCGCTTCTCCCTCTTCTTCAGCCCCCGCCACTTCTGCCTCTTCCTCAGCTTCTCCTCCCTACTCTCCCATCCACCAGGCTTATATACACTTCAACCAATCAGGGGAGACTACACGAGATAAACGCGGACAGCTGCAAGCATAGGATGGGTACACGAGGGGGGCATGCTCTAGTCACATCGTTAACTAGCCAATCATTGGAATTCGCTGGTTGTTTACTGTATAGCTGGCCACTTTTGGCTCAGCATCAGGCGCCATCTTGACCATGCCTAAGGCTGGGGGTCTCAGAAACCCCGACATATCCCCCTTCTTTACTATTAAACTAAGGCTCGGGACCGTGCCTGTCTTAGGCTGAGTGGTCAGCATATGTCCTTACCCAGTCATCAGAGCCTGCAGAGCATGCTGCAGCTCCTGTCTTAGGTTGGTACACAGCCACCTCCTTCATTACCCGTCTTTGACTACCGGTCCAGCATCAAGAGCCATACTAATGGGGGGCTGTCAGGCCTTTAGGGCGGTCATGGCCTGATGAAAGATAATTTGATCTCTCTATTGGCTAGCTTGTAGATGCATGCCAAAACGAATGAAGAGAAGGAGGCCAAGGCAGAGGAATACCACCATAGCTCCTAAGCTTGCCTGCTGTTTGACAAATCTATAAACAGAAGAAAAACCATATAGCCATATTAAATACAGAAACAATATACATCCCAATGGAGTTACAATATGGGCAACACAAAACAGCTCTCAGGGAATAAACGCATCCCAGTCCCAAAAGTTCTTGCAAGGTATCCACTTGTTCTTATAATGAGTCCATTCTCTGATAGAGTCTCTATGGTCTGTAAGGCTGCAGCTGCATTCTCGGCCAAATGATCGTTGTTATGGTTGTGTCAATGCTGCTACTGCAAGGACTGTGGTGGCAATGATCACGGCTGTTGCATTGTCAGAAGCCTCTCCTGCTTTCTTGATAATAGCACTGGCAATTCTATATCTGCAACAGAAACTAGGACTGGTAGGAAGATAGAAATGTGCAAATTGCACAGGTGGCAAAAGAACCATTCCAGTATTGTGAGAGATAGCACACAGTTAGTGAACAGATAAGAGGTGTTATTAGAAATGTTAGTTGGTAGAAACATAAAAAAGAGGAAATACACAAGCTGACGTGGGAGGAAAAGCAACATCATAGCTAGGGTCAGCAGAACGAGTTGCTCTACTCTGGGTCTGATTTGTAGTATGATTCCAACGGCAAAGTGCAGAAATTCCTCCTGTTAAAGCAAAGAAAGGCTAGAAATATCCTTATCTCCAAAAGCAGCACGACCTGAAAAATCATCAGTAGAATTGACAGGCTTGTAGAGGAATTGGTAAAAGCAAGAAAAGGAAGGATAAAAAATGTGTTAGTTAGAAGTGAAAAATATGGCCAGGCTAACAATGGCCCATAGGTTCCGGGTTTGCCTTTCCGTCTGAGTTTTTGTTATTGGAGGAAGTCTCAGACTCGCCATTGTGAGGAGGAGCAACATCACTTGCATGCTGTAAAACTCTGATTAGCCTTTCTGGAATCCAGACTGGAGTCTGTTGATCCTGTGGGAAAATACAAACAGACCCTCTGACCCAACGAAGGACTGGATCCGGTCCTTTCCAACAACCTGTCAGAATATCTTTCCATTTTGCCCATACTTGAGAAGTATTATGGGGATTATAATGTCGATCAGCTGCAGAATGGCCGTCCCTATCCAGAGTAAAGAAATTTAGAATGAAAAGAACTAAATTAAGTTTATCTTTAGGAGACTTGTAGGAGGCTCCTATTCCCCCTTTTTGCTTATTTAGACAATTTTTTAAAGTAAGATGTGCTCTTTCCACAATGCCCTGTCCCTGAGGATTATAGGGGATGCCAGTGACTAATTGGATGTTAAATGTTTGTAAAAACAACCGGACGCTTTTGGAAGTATAAGCAGGACCATTATCTGTTTTAATAACTTTAGGTATGCCCCAGCCAGCAAATGCTTGTAGGCAGTGTTGAATGACATCTTTTACCTTTTCTCCAGAATGAGTGGAAGCCATAATGACCCCTGAAGCAGTGTCTACTGACACATGTACATACTTAACAGTACCAAATTCAGAAATATGGGTTACATCCATCTGCCAAATATGACCAGGCAGCAGTCCACTGGGGTTAACTCCAAAGGATTGTACTGGGATTAAAGGAGCACAATGTTGACAATTTTTTACTATTTGTCGAGCCATACATTTAGATATAGGAAATTTTCTGCTCAAAGTAGTGGAATTTACATGGAATTTTTCATGAAAGAGTTTTGCTTGTTCCTCTATGGAAAAAACAAAAATTGATTTGGTGGCCATATCTACCAAGTCATTAGCATTGGCCAAATGTCCTGGTAAATTAGAATGAGCTCTAATATGTCCTACATAGAATAGATGTTTACGCTGTAGGATAAGGTTTTGTAGCATTGTAAAATAAGAAGCTACCGTGGACATGGAAGAAATATGGGGTACCGTTTCAAGAACCTGTAAAGCGTTAACAATATATAAGCTATCAGATAGAAGATTGAATGGCTGATTATCTGCTAATTTAAAGGCTAATATTATAGCTGCAAGTTCAGTAACCTGTGCGGAGTTGGGTGGAACTATTATGGTGTGAAGTTGTTTACCGATAAGTACTGCACGTACTCCATTTTTGGAGCCATCAGTAAAAATGGTTACACAGTCTTTAAGAGGCTGGACACTAGTCACTTTTGGAAAAACTATGGGAGTATTTTTACAGAATTGAATCCAGGGATGTTGGGGATAATGGTTATTGAACTGAGCTGAAGTGGAACAATATAATACTGACCAATCATCATCATTATTAATTAGCCATTTAATTTGCTGAGTGGAATAAGGAGTTATAATAATAGATGGATGGATTCCAAAAACAGTAATGCAAGATTCTATTCCCTTGAATATTACCTGAGCAATAGCTTGGAGATATGATTGCAATGTTTTAGCCGGAGAGCTAGGGAAATTTATACTTTGCAAAGGTCCTCCTTGCCAAACTATGCCAAAAGGGGTATGCTTTTCTGAGATTATGATTAAACTTAATGGTTGAGTAGGATCACAACGATCAACGTAACACTGCTGAAGTCTATTCTCTACTAGCTGTAAGGATATCCGTGCTTCAGGAGTAAGTTTCCTAGGGGAATTCAAGTCAGGATTACCTTTTAATATTTCGAATAAAGGTTTTAATTCTCCTGTGGATAATTTTAAATAGGATCTGATCCAGTTAATGTCACCTAAGAGTTTCTGAAAATCGTTCAAAGTATTCAATTGATCTGTCCTGATGCTCAACCTTGTTGGTCTGACTGTATTAGCAGTGAGCCTTGTACCCAGATATTCTTGGATATCCTCTAATTGTAATTTTTCAGGGGCTATCGATAGTCCTCTCTTTTCTAATGCTTGAGTTATAAATTGTAATGCTTCTAACAAAACTTCTTTTTCTGGATGGCAAATAAGTATGTCATCCATATAATGATAAATCAACAATCTCTTAAACTTTTGTCTAGTAGTTGTTAACGCTTTATCTACATATATTTGACATATAGTAGGACTGTTAGCCATACCTTGAGGCAACACGGTCCATTCGAATCTCTGGTCAGGCTGAGTGTGATTAAGAGAGGGCAAAGTAAAAGCAAATCTCCAACAATCATTTTTGTGTAATGGTATAGAGAAAAGGCAATCTTTTAAATCCAGAATAATAGTAGGCCAATTTTTTGGTAGTGCAGTGACAAGAGGGAGTCCACATTGGATGGGTCCCATAGGGTACATTTGTTCGTTTATGGCTCTTAAATCCTGTAATAACCTCCATTTTCCTGATTTTTTCTTTGTTAAGAATATTGGAGTATTCCAAGGAGAGGTAGAATGTTGTAAATGACCTGCTTGTACCTGCTCTTGTACTAACTTATGAGCTGCCTCTATCTTCTCTTTTGTTAGGGGCCACTGTGGAATCCAGCGAGGCTTATCATCTTTCCATATTATAGTGATTGATGGTTTATCAGTGGCCCCTAGGAAAAACCCAATCCATGAGAATCATTTTATTCCAATGACTTCCTCTTCTGCATCTTGGACATAGCCCTGGGGCATAAGGTGTAACAGATTTTACTATAGTTATCTCTTATCTTTTGTTAGGGCATTATCTCCTTGCTGCTGATTTTGTGCATCTATTGAAGCGTATTGGCCTTCTCCTTTTAACATTTCTATCGGGAAACCTTGCCACTATGTTTCTGCAAGCAGTTTCAACAGCTATTTTTTGCCACTGAGCTTCTCCAATTAGACATTTTCCTCCAGATAACACTGCTCTGCATACCTGTTTCCAAATAGTCTTAACTGCCTCTTTAAAGTTTTTTCAATGGTTGATGGTATCTCTATTTGCTCCTCAAATACGGGCAGGTTCTACAAATTTTGAAGCTCTTTTTATTAGGCTTAGGTTTCTCCTACCTTTTTCCCTTGTTCTTAAGTTTTCACTACCACTTGGTTATTCCTTTTGGGGGTTCTTTGTGTTAGACTTAGTTCCCTTTTTTCCCTTGTTCTTAGATTTCCCGAGCAATTATTCTCTAGGTCACCACCACTCAATCTTTCCTCACTTTATTCTCTTTAAGCGTTCTTTTCTGTTACTATTAAATCCTGTTCATGAAGATCCCCCTTGTGGCACACTGAGCAGCTTTTCTTCTATAAACTCTGGGCTTATTCTACTAGGGTTTGAACATATAATCATACAGTGGTTTCCTTATTTTCTAGTCCTTCCCCAGTGTTTCTACTGTAGGGTATTCAAAAAAGCCCTCAAGGGGAAACCTTTCCATAGTATCGAGAAATACTTTAGCTGTTTTTTCCTTTAATGGCGTCTCATGGTTTTTCCCTGAGGGGTTGCTGCATTCAGACCCCATTGTTACTAATTTGAATGGCTTTAGTTATGGCAATTACAATAACAAACAGTAGCCTAGCCGCCAGGAGCAACAAAATTACTGAAGGGAAAACTATCAAGTGCGCATTAGAATTTTAATAGCGGCTTTTCATGTACTACCTAATTGGACCACTTCAAACGTGTTTCTACTTTCACTTTAATTAGACCGCGTTCCACGCATCAGGCCCGCTGATGGCGTGTCCCGATACCCCCCAACCCACGTTCTACGCGTCAGGATCTCGATACCCTTCAACCCGCGTTCTACGCGTCAGGACCGCTGATGGCGCGTCCCCATACCCGCGTTCTACGCGTCAGGATCCCGATACCTTTCAACCCGCGTTCTACGCATCAGGACCGCTGATGGCGCGTCCCGATACCCGCGATTTACGCATCAGGGTCCCGATACCTTTCAACCGGACCGCACTCTGCATGTCCCCAGGACCGCCGATGGCGCATCCTGACACCCTTTAACTTTTTTATAACCGGTTTAACTTGTATACAATAAAAAATTTTTTTCAAATATCTTACCTCATTTTCTTTTATAAGGCTTTCATCTTTTCTTCATGTCCCGGGTTTCGGCACCAGTTATCGTGTCCCCTCTGGCCGCAGAGAGAGACACGACAAATGTCTGAAGCTTTGGAAGTTTATTGTGCACAGTCCCTCTCCTAGGCTTCTCTTACTCCTAGCTTCCACGCACTCCCAGCTTCCCTTCTCCCAGCTTCTTCCAGCTTCCACGTACTCCCAGCTTCCAGCTTGGCTTCAGCCTCCGCCTTCGCCGCTTCTTCTGCTTCTCCCTCTTCTTCAGCCCCCGCCACTTCTGCCTCTTCCTCAGCTTCTCCTTCCTACTCTCCCACCCACCAGGCTTATATACACTTCAACCAATCAGGGGAGAGTACACGAGATAAACGCGGACAGCTGCAAGCATAGGATGGGTACACGAGGGGGGCATGCTCTAATCACATCGTTAACTAGCCAATCATTGGAATTCGCTGGTTGTTTACTGTATAGCTGGCCGCTTTTGGCTCAGCGTCAGGCACCATCTTGACCATCCCTAAGGCTGGGGGTCTCAGAAACCCCGACAATTAACTCCATTGCTCTGGGCCTAAAGTGAGGTGAAACATCATGGCAGCAGGGTGTGACAGAGAAAAGCAGCTCAGGACATCAAAATCAGGAAGCAAAGAAATAGAACTTCACTCACCAGGGACAAAATATAAATCCCAAAGTCATGCCCACAATTGCCTGTCTTCTCCAATTGCATGCTATCTGCCCTCAGTTACACACCAGTTAATTCATATTAGTGGATTAATCTACCAATAAGTTAAGTTTTTTATTACCCAAACATTTCACATCTGAAATTCTTGTATTTTTCTAAAGCAAAAGCTTTAGGAGACCCTTCATAACTAAGCCATTACAAACTATGAATCCCCCAATGGATTAAACCACTAATGAAGTCAGAACTATCATGATCACTACACCAAAACACCACCTCTGAATATTGCTGCATAAGAGATCAAGCCTTAAACACATGAACTCTGAAGCACATTCCAGGTCCATATCATAACAACTACCCATTTATGAATCTCAAAAAGTAGCAAGCTGGATTAATCCACATTAAACTGTATCAATGCACATTGTAATCAAACTACTGAAGAATTGATAAGAAGAATATACTTCTCTGATAAGTCTATCATATATATAATTTAGGGATCATTTTCTATTAAATTATTTTTCTTCTAATTGTGGAACATATTTTGTGCTTCTTTACATGTCTCATATATATTGGTTGTAATACAGATATAATGGACACTATATTTTTGTGCATCTGAATTTCATTGTTTTCCTGAATGGAATACTGGGTTTTATTTCAGTCCACAAAACATTTCCTTTTAGACAGTTTGGTCCTTTTAAACTCATTTTGTGATATTTCACAGTAGATCAAGACTATCATTTTTTCTAGGGCTACCATAGTCTTTCTTCTGGAAAATGGGCTTACTATGTTCCCTACTGAATGCATAGGGTCACAGTACTCACTGGTTAGACCTCCAATATGTCCTAACACTGTCTTAAGTTCTGATCAGCTGATAGTCCCCAGTATGTGCCCATTATCTAACACTTGTCCTTTACCAGGCCAAATGGAATTGTATTCTGCAAGTTTACAGATTAGCATTAGAACAACACATATTTCTGACTATCTTTCCCCATGTAACTCTCTTCTGCTCAGTATCCCTCCTATTCCACAAATTGCAATTTCCTCAGTAGCCCCAAACTCTGACTTGAGAATTCTAGGTTCTACTGGGCTTGTTATTCATGCCCTGAAGTCTTAGAGTGTTTACAGGCAGAAACCCACTGGCTTGTATGTGATATAAATGTTTTATCATTTATGTCATGATTACCACATTCTCTGTCATTTTAGATGCACTTTCCAGGGTCAGTTTAAAGTAACCCATTTGCCTTTTCCTGTGCTAGTGTGAAAGCCCTAGTCAGATAATTTTCATCAAATTCTGCCTTTTAAGCACATCATAGCATAGAAACATCCATTTTTAACTTTATTTTTGTTACATTTAGATTTCTTCCTATATTTTTCAGTCTGAGGTTGGTTTTAGGATAAGAAGATGAGTAGGAGACAAGACTTCCAGGAGGTAATTAATCACTTGTAATCAGCACCTATGGCCATTCACAGAAGTTGAGAGTCAAGTGAAGAAAAGAAGTGACTTCGGCATACTTTCAGGGTTATTGCAAAGTCTGCTGAGGTTACACTCATTAAAATTGCTATTAAATTTCCTTCCCCATCAGGAGAGTTAATTAATTCTTCTTCATATTTTAAGATTAAGGCAATTAAAGAGAAAAAATAGAGTTAATATGTCCATACATGGGGTAAACTTATTTCTTTAGGAAGTTGTTAATGGACCCTAAAAAATGTCTATGAAAATGAAATTGTTATAAATTTTTCTGAGCCCTCAATTAAAAGACAAAAGTCATTAATGTGTAGATATTCATCCAACCTTATGCATTTGTTCTGAATTTTTTCTGCTTTGTTTCCCTAAATAATAATTTCCCTAAAATAATAATTTTTATTTATAAGATTGAGGTTTAAAAAGTATTTTATGCAAATTAAGACAAATTTTCAATGTAAATAAACAAAATTATAAACACAAAATACCTAGGACCTTCTCAGGACCTAGTTAGGGGTAAATTAAAATTATAAATCAATTATTATTGACAATTTCATTAGCAAATTGCATTATTATAATCTTCTGTGATGTATGCAAGGACATCACATTGTATTCTACTTTATTATCAGTGATTTTGTTTTATCAGTGATTAGTTCTCTCTATTTTCTCCACACTTTTTTCTGTAGCATCTATATGACCAGTTTGAATACTAATCTTTAAGAATAAAAGTTAATATTTTTAAAGCAACAGACTGGGAAAATTTTCTAAGAAACTCATTTAATCTTGCTAGTATTTTATGAAGTAGCTACCATACCATGTTTTCCAAATTTCATAGAGAGGAACACTAAAGCATAGAGAGGCACATCAACAACCTAAATGTTGGAACCAACCCATGCACCCAGAGTCAGGTTCCAGAACCTGGGCTCCTAACTGCTGTATTATCCTGCTGCTTATTCATTCATGGAAGGGGAGGTTTATGAGTATATGCATGATTCTATGTCAAGTCCTGGACACCCAGGTATTATAAGTGTCTGAGTTCAAGGACATTTTATCAAATGCTGATTGACTGGTGCTACATGCTTAGAGCCCATGGGACCCAAACCAGCACTCCAGAGGACAGAGAGATTTCTCTCTCCACCTTCATCATAATGCTATTCTCAGATACAAGTTGCAATGGTCATGGGCAGGAGCTGCCCTAGAATGGAAAGTGAAAGATGTTTCAGTGAATGGTTGCTTGGAAGGATCAGCTGTGTATAGTCACTTTTTTGAACCTCACTGGAGCTATTCCACTGGGTACTTCCAGGACTTAGTACACATTTATAATACCCCTAAAATTTCCTTTAGAGCAAACAAATCAAATTGATCTCTATTTTTACTATATTTTCCCAGTGATTTTATTAAGGCTAGAATTGCCGATGGGTATGAAAACATGACCCTTGGCATGAATAAAACAAGCACATGCAGATAATCAAGGCCCCTCTTCTTGTTTCAAATAGTGAAGTAATAAGAGTTGCAATTATGTGATGAATACTACATATAAAAATACCTACTTATAATTTGGGGGGAAGTGTACCAGGGATTGAACCCAGGGGCACTCAACCACTGAACCACAACCACAGTCTTTTCTTTTATATATATTTTGCTTTGAGACAGAGTCTCACTAAGTATCTTAGGGACTTGCTAAGTCTCTGAGGCTGACTTTGAACTCATGATCTTCCCTGCCTCAGCCTCCCTGAGCCACTGGGATTACCAGCAGGTGTCACAGCTCCCAGACCTACTTACAATTCTGATCATTCAGATACAATAGGTCTGAGGTGAGCCCAAATATTTATATTTTTAATAGCAATTTTTATGTCCATCCAGGATGGAGAGCTACCTTAGATGAGAGAAGAGAATGCCTTGTCATGGAAGCTAGAGGGCCGATGGGGCACATGAAGGAACAACCAGTCTAGTTTCTGGGATTGTGGGATACAAATGACTTTTTGGTGGAAGTGGAATTTAAGCTAGAACTTCAGGATAAGGAGAGTTGAGTAGCTAAGGGTAAATACTGTAAAGAAAATAGCCTATTTGAAAAATCGCAGGGCCTGAATAACAATACCTGTCAGAAGCCAATTATGATTGGAGGTTTGATTGACTTGGTGGGGCCAGTAGGGCTGAGGGTAATGAGAGGAGGTACTAGTAATGTGCGGATTAGAGAAGGAGGCTCCTTTTAGTGGTTTCAACCAGAAGCATGAACAAGGTGTGTTCTGCCTCCATTTCCTAGGTTATCCACCTGGGACTTGCCACATCCCTCAGAAAAACAAGGTCTGCCTGCTGCCTGTTATTCATAGAGGTGTTAATGCAAGCTTTCCTGACATTCTGAATCATAGACCAGCAACCAGTCAGGAAAAAAAAAAAATAGAAAGAAAAAACATGTGTCTCTCTTAAATGTTATTCTCAAAAATTTTCACATATGCATTCTGTCTCCCTATCTGCTTAATATAAACTCTTATGTTATACTCATATCTGTATTGGAAGCCATTTCCTGGGTGGAAATATTTATTTTAAAATTAAATTTTAATTACACAAATAATACATGAACATATTCTCTATGTAACTGATTAAAGCAGTAGACATAAATTGTCTCTCACTTCTTTGCCCATCCTGATTCCTTCCTCAAATGTAACCACATTCACCAATTTATTGTGTATTTCCATACAGTTTAATATGTATTTGTAGAAATTACACAGCATTATTTTGTTTTTTAAAATATACATAAATAGCATAATACTGGGCTGCTTCTTTTTCCACTCAAATTTTCATGGAGATTGAAAAAATACATTATTCAAAATAGATGCCTAATAAATAAAAAGGTAATTAATGGATCATAATTTCAAAGTTTAATGATTTCAGGCTCCTCCATGCAGTGGACCTAAGTTTGAATCTTGGCTCTACTACTTACAAATAGTTTCACTTTGGGTAAATCATAACTTCCGTTAAGCCATTTCTTTACCTTTAAAATAGAACTGGCACTACTTAACTCATAGGATTATTATAGTAAAGCACCAAGAACAGTGTCTTTTCTAGAAAAAACTAATGTGTCAATTTGATTTTCCCCTTAACTTTATTCACTCATAATTAGTGGTTCAGCATTCCTCTCCTTTAAATCAGGTGGGAGATTGAGAAACACAATCTTACAAATGTCTCTTGGAAATGTCCACGTGTATGTCCTCATCAGTGTGACCAAAATCATGATGTTCACCTCTCTGTGTGGCTCCTTTACTAAGGAACCTGGGTCTGGTCTCTGTGTTTCTTGGCCTCATCTTTGCACCTTGGTGGCTCATGGTGCAGCCTGGTCACTTCTGCAGTTTAAATCCTGTTGTGGATGTCCTGATTAAAGTGTGTCACCTGTGATTAACCCCTTAGTTGCCAGCACCTTATACACTAGCTCCCAATTTCTCATTAGTCCTAATTACCAAACAACCTTTCCATTGTTCAAAGTAAGATTCACCATTCTAAGACTAGCATTCAGGGCTTTGTACCATCTGGCACCAAGTAGCATTTCCAAATTTGTCTTTTCTTCTCTCTATTGACTCAGGCCAACTTTCTAGGTCTTGCTTTTGTTGCCCTAAATATATCAAATACTCTTTCTCCCAACAGTATGTGTCTGTATACATTCAGTTTCACCAAGTCAGAATATAATGTAGTAAATTTAAACACAGGATTTGAGGCCAAATTGTGATAATCACCTTTCTACTACTGTAACAAATAACCTGAGAGAGTCAATTTTAAAAAGGAAAAGATTAATTTTGACTAACGTTTTTGGAGATTTCAGTTCATGGTTGACTAGTCCAATGTTTGGGGGCTTGTGGCAAGTCAGTATATCCTGGTGGTAGCATATGGCAGAGAAATCTGTCACCTTATGACCAGAAGTAGGAGAGAGGAGGAGGATGTGGCTGGGGTCCTATAATCACCTTTTATGACATTCTCCCAATGACCAGAAGATTCACTGGGCCCCACCTCTTTAGGTTCCATCATTTCCTAATAGTGTCAGGTGTGAGTACCAAGCCTTTAACATATGAGCCTTTGAGAGACACTTATCCAAAGCACAGCATAAACATACCTTAGCTTGATCCTGGTTCTGTTCCCAGTGAATTGTGAATCATTTATTTTTTAATATCTCTTTTTCTCACTTATTAAACAAGGATAATAATAGAAATGACTTCATAGGATTTAAATAATAAATTATGATCACATATGTGGGCAGTTGGGATAGTGATCAAAGGATACAAAATACATTTAGGGAGTAGAATTTCAAGGAACCTATGTAAAATGTGAAAACTATAGTTACTAACAATGAAGGGCCTTCTTATAAATTTCTGAAAAAGATTTGAAGGGTTTTCATCACACAAAAAATAAAATGAAAAAGAAAAGTGTGTGATGAACTACATATGCTAATTAGCTTGAATGTGCCTTCCTGTAATGTGCACATATTTCAGAAAATATGTTGTACTTGATAAACAGATATAATTGTGTTTGATTTGAATACATACATAAGGAGAAGATAATCCTTTTTCATTGTAAACAAATTGGATACATGTTGTTTCTCTTTTTGTACATGGAGTAAAGGCATACCATTTGTTTAATCATAAATTTACCTAGTGTAATGTTGTTTGATTCATTCTGTTATTTTTTAACTTCCCCCCACCCCTCCCACCCCTGTTTTCCCTCTATACAGTCCTTCCTTCCTCCTTTCTTACACCCCTCCATAACCCTAACACTGAACCTAACACTAACCCCTCCCACCCCCCATTATGTGTCATCACCCATTTATCAGCGAGATAATTCATCCTTCATTTTTTTCAGAATGGCTTATCTCATTTACCATGATATTCTCCAATTTCATCCATTTGCCTGCAAATGCCATAATTTTATCATTCTTTAGGGCTGAGTAATATTCCATTGTATATATATACCACAGTTTCTTTATCCATTCATCAACTGAAGGACATCTAGGTTGGTTCCACAATCTGGCTATTGTGAATTGAGCAGTTATGAACATTGATGTGACTGTATCTCTGTAGTATGCTGACTTTAAGTCCTTTGGATATAGGCCAAGGAGTGGGATAGCTGGGTTCCATTCCAAGTTTTCTGAGGAATCTCCACACTGCTTTCCAGAGTGGCTGCACCAATTTGCAACCACACCAGAAATGTATGAGTGTACTTTATCCCCACATCCTTGCCAACACCTGTTGTTGCTTGTATTCTTGATAATCGCCATTCTAATTGGGGTAAGATGGAATCTTAGGGTTGTTTTGATTTGCATTTCTCTTATAACTAGAGATGTTGAACATTTTTCCATATGTTTGTTGATTGCTTGTAGATCTTCTGTGAAGTGTCTGTTCATTTCCTTAGCCCATTTGTCGATTGGATTATTCGCATTCTTGGTGTAGAGATTTTTGACTTCTTTATAGATTCTGGAGATTAGTGCTCTATCTGAAGTAGGATTGGCAAAGATTTTCTCCCACTCTGTAGGCTCTTTCTTTGCATTGCTGATAGTTTCCTTTGCTGAGAGAAAGAATTTTAGTTGGAATCTATCCCAGTTATTGATTCTTGCTTTTATTTCTTGTGCTATGGGAGTCGTGTTGAGGAAGTATGGTCCTAAGCTGACATGTTGAAGATCTGGACCTACTTTTTCTTCTATAATCTGCAGCGACTCTGGTCTGATTCCGAGGTCCTCAATCCATTTTGAGTTTAGTTTCATACGCGGTGAGAGATATGGGTTTAGTTTCATTCTGTTTCATCTAGATTTCCAATTCTCCCAGCACCATTTGTTGAAGAGGCTATCTTTTCTCCATTGCATATTTTTGGCCCCTTTGTCTAGTATGAGAAAATTGTATTTATTTGGGTTTGTGTCCTTGTCCTCTATTCTGTACCATTGATCTACCTTTCTATTTTGGTACAAATACCATGCCATTTCTGTTACTATTGGTTCATAGTAGAGTTGAAGTTCTGGTATTCGCTCCTTCTGCTAAGGATTGCTTTAGCTATTCTGGGTTTCTTATTCTTCCAGATGAATTTCATAATTGCTTGCTCTATTTATGTAAGATAAGTCATTGGGATTTTAACTGAAATTGCATTGAATCTGTATAGCACATTTAGTAGTATGGCCATTTTGACAATATTAATTCTTCCTGTCCAAGAACATGGGAGATATTTCCATCTTCTAAGGTTTTCTTTAATTTCTTTCTTTAGTGTACAGTAGTTCTCATTGTAGAGGTCTTTCACCTCTTTTGTGAGATTGATTCCCAAGTATTTTATTTTTTTCGATGCTATTGTGAATGGGGTAGTTTTCCTAATTATTCTTTCCAAAGATTCATCACTTATGTATAAAGATGCATTAGATTTATGTGCATTGATCACATATCCCACTACTTTACTGAATTCACTTATGAGTTCTAAAAGTTTTTTGGTGGAATTTCATGGTTCCTCTGAATATATAGTCATATCATCAGCAAATACAGAGAGTTTGAGTTTTTCTTTTCCAATTCATATCAGTTTAATTTCTTTGGTCTGTCTAATTGCTCTGACTAGAGTTTCAAAGATGATATTGAAAAGAAGTGGTGAAAGAGGGCATCCCTGCCTTGTTCCAGTTTTTAGGGGGAATGTTTCAGTTTTTCACCATGTAGAATGATATTAGCCATGGGCTTAGCATAGATGGCCTTCACAATGTTAAGGATGTTCCCACTATCCCTATTTTTTCTAGTGTCTTTAGCATGAAGGGGTGCTGTATTTTATCAAATGCTTTTTCTGCATCTATTGAAATAATCATGGGATTCTTGATTTTAAGTCTATTGATATGGTGAATTACATTTATTGATTTCCTGTTGTTGAACCAACCTTGCATCCCTGGGATGAAACCCACTTGATCATGGTGCACTATTTTTTTAATATGTTTTTGTATGCGATTTGCTGAAATTTTGTTTAGAATTTTTGTGTTGAAGTTCATTAAGGATATTGGTCTGAAATTTTCTTTCTTCGATGTGTCCTTGTCTGTTTTAGGTGTCAGGGTAATATTGGCTTCATAGAATGAGTTTGGAAGGGTTCCCCCCTCTTCTGTTTCATGGAATACTTTGAGAAGTATTGGAATGAACTCTTCTTTAAAGGTTTTGTAGAACTCGACTGAGAACCCATCTGGTCCTGGACTTTTCTTTGTTGCTAGGCTTTTGATGACTTTTTGTATTTCATTACTTGAAATTGGTCCATTTAAATTGTGTGTATCCTCCTCATTCAGTTTAGGCAATTCATATGTCTCTAGAAACCTGTTGATGTCTCCAAAGTTTCTATTTTGTTGGAGTATAGATTTTCAAAATAGCTTCTAATTATGTTTTGTATTTTAATCGTGTCTGTTGTGATAGTTCCTTGTTCATTCCGAATTTTAGTGATTTGGGTTTTCTCTTGTCTTCTCTTTGTTAGTGTGGCTAAAGGTTTGTCAATTTTGTTTATTTTTTCAAAGATCCAACTATTTATTTTGTCAATTTTTTGTATTGTTTCTTTTGTTTCGATTTCCTTGATTTCAGCTCTGAGTTTAACTATTTCCTGTGTTCTACTACTTTTGGTGTTGGTCTGTTCTTCTTTTTCTAGGGCTTTGAGCTGTAGTGTTAGGTTGTTTATTCGTTGAGTTTTACTTCTTTTATTGAATGTGCTCCATGAAATAAATTTTCCTCTAAGTACTGCTTTCATAGTGTCCCAGAAATTTGGATATGATGCTTCTTTGGTCTCATTTACCTCTAAGAATTTTTAAATTTTCTTTCTAATATCTTCTGTTTTTCCATTCATCATATAATAGCATATTGTTTAATCTCCAGGTGTTGGAGTAATTTCTGCTTCTTTACTTTTTCATTTATTTCTAACTTTAATCCATTACGATCCTATAGCATACAAGGTAGTGTCTCTACCTTCTTGTATTTGCTAACATTAGCTTTGTGGCATAACATATGGTCTGTTTTAGAGAAGGATACATGTACTGCTGAGAAGAAAGTGTATTCACTCTTGGTTGGATGTATATTCTATAAATGTCCATTAAGTCTAAATTATTGATCGTGTTATTGAGATCTATATTTTCTGTGTTCTATTTTTGTTTGGAAGATCTGTTCAGTGGTGAGAGAGGCATGTTAAAATCACCTAGTATTATTGTGTTATGGTCTATTTGGTTTCTGAAATTGAGAAGGAATTGTTTGACATACATGGATGAGCCACTGTTTGGGGCATAAATATTTATGATTGTTATATCTTGCTGATTTATACTTCCCTTAAGCAGTATGAAATGTCCTTCTTTATTCCCTTCTGAATAACTTTGGTTTGAAGTCCACATTATCTTAAATGAGGATGGATACCCCAGCTTTTTTGTTGAGTCCATGTGCATGGTATGTTTTTCCCCATCCTTTCACCTTTAGTCTATGGGTATCTCTTTCTATGAGGTGAGTCTCTTGCAGGCCACATATTGTTGGATCTTCCTTTTTAATCCAATATGCCAGTCTATGTCTTTTGATTGATGAGTTCAGGCCATTATCATTCAGGGTTATTATTGAGATAAGATTTGTATTCCCGGTCATTTGTTTCATTTATTTTATTTAATTAATTAATTTATTTATTTTTGACACGGCTTGGTTCCTCCTTTATTTTTCAATTTATTTAGGATATTTCCTTCCTTTGCTTATTTGCTTCTTTGTTTTTCATTTCTTCCTCATGGACTATTTTGCTGAGAATGTTCTGTAATGCCAGCTTTCTTTTTGTAAATTCTTTTAGCTTTATTTTATCATGGAAGGATTTTATTTCATCATCAAATTTGACAGTAAGCTTTGCTGGGTATAAGATTCATGTTTGGCATCCATTTTCTTTCAGGGCTTGAAAAATGTTGTTCCAGGCCCTTCTAGCTTTTACACTCTGGGTTGTAAAATATGCTGTTATCTGTGTTGGTTTCCCCCTGAATGTAATTTGGTTCTTTTCTCTCACAGCCTTTAATATTCTGTCTTTATTTTTTATGTTAGTTATTTTCATTATAATGCACCTTGGTGTGGGTCTGTTGTAATTTTGTGTATTTGTAGTCCTATAAGCCTTTGAACTTGATTTTCCATTTCATTCTTCAGATTTGGGAAATTTTCTGATATTATTTCATTGAATATATTGTTCATTCCTGTGGTTTGTTTCTCTAAGCCTTCCTCAATCCCAATAATTCTTAAATTTGGTCTTTTCATGATATCCATAGTTCTTGGAGATTCTGTTCATGATTTCTTACCATCTTCTCTGTTTGGTCAACTTTGTTTTCAAGGTTAAATATTTTGTCTTCAATATCTGAGGTTCTGTCTTCCAGGTGTTCTATTCTACTGGTTATGTTTTCTATGGAGTTCTTAATTTGGTTTATTGTTTCCTTCATTTCATGGATTTCTGTTTGTTTTTTTTTCAATATCTCTATCTCTTTATTGAAATGATCTTTTGCTTCCTGTACTTGTTCTTTTAACTGTCGATTGGTGCGATCATTCAATGTCTGCATTTGCTCTTTCATCTCATTGTTTGCTTCCCTAATCATTTTAATTATATACATTCTGAACTCCCATTCTGTCATTTTTTCTGCCATGCTGTCATTAGATTTTATTGATGTAACATCTAGATTTGTTTGGGGCATTTTCTTCCCTTGTTTTCTCATATTGTTCAGGTATCAGTGGACCGCTGAGATATTGCAGATTTCCTCTCTTGTCTTATAATGTCCCTGAAGATTTCTAGTATATCCCCTCTTGGCCTTCAGTAGCCTGAAGTCTTGGAGGAAGTTTATAATGCAGTGCTCCACAAGGAAGCTGCCTCTCTAGGGGTGGTGGCCTTCACATGGGGTATATTCCCTGCTAGTAGACAGAGGTGCCTTCACATGTCGACCAATGGTCATCCAAAGGGGTAGTAGGCTGCGGGCTGAAGCATGACCTGTTTGGGCCTGTGTCTCTGGTTTTACTGTCCTTGTGGGAAAACCTCAACCAGCAGGGAAGACTTACCTTGTTGGGAGGTCTGGCTGGTCAGTTCCCCTCCTAGAGGTTCCCCTCAATCCACAACTACAGCCTGGGCTGGACTGCCTTCCTCTGCCATGTTCCCAGGGGCCCAGTCCTACCTCCTGGGCCTGGGAGCCTCACCCTTCACAGACGAGTCTCCTTAGGTTGCCTCTCCTCAGAGAATCTGCCCACAGTCCTGGAACCTTTGCTCTGCCCCTCAGCTTGTCTCTGTGTGGCTCTTCCACCAAGAAGCCTCCTAGGTCCTGGGACCCTGTTCTGCACCTAAACACCTGGCTATGTGGCCCTTCCTCTGAGCCGTCACCTGGAGCCCCGTACAGTCACTCTGAGTCCCAATGACCTGCTGCACACCTCTTCCTCCAGGCAGCCACCAGGTGTTCTGGTGCAGTCGCTAGGAGTCCAAGCAACTCACTGTGCACCTCCTCCTCCTGACAATTGCCTGTAGCCCTGGTGCAGTCACTCTGAGTCCAAGCGACCCGCTGTGCTCCTCCTCCTCCTCTGGGCAGCACCCCGGTGTTCAGGAGTGGTCGCTCTGAGTCCAAATAGCTTGCCATGCAGCTCCTCCTCTGGGCAGCTGCCTGGAGCCCCGGTGGGTTGCTCCTAGTCCAAGCGTTGTGCTGAGTAGCCTCCTCTACAATGCTCCCAGTTGTCCAAGTTACTGCTCCAGTGGGGGGAGGGGTGTCTCACTGGGCAACTCTACTTCACATAGTTCCCTGTGTTCTGGAACTACTGCCTCATCCTGGATGCCTCCCCAGCAGGAGAGACCTACCCAGTGGATTTGAGTTGGTCCCAAGTCTCTCAATATCTCCTCTTCTTGAATCCTGAGTCCTGGAGCAACATGAAATGCAGCCACCCTCTAGTCCGCCATCTTGAAACCCTCAGAGAAGATAATCCTATACATATATTTACTCCTTCATGTTGCCTTAGATCCTTCATGAAGAAATAGAGTCATATCAGTCCCCACACAAATCACCAATTTCCAGGATAAACAATGCAGAGTCAAAAGAAGAACTGCCCCATTCCCCCAACACCTCCCATCCCCCTGGGATGTGGGAGAGTTTATCTTTGACCAAGAAAAATATAATGTGTCTAAACAAGCAGGCATAAGACTGGTGCAAGCCAATCTGCTACTATCTATTCGAACCTCTTTCAAATTACATGGCTTCCTCAGAGTCCACCCTGATTCCTGCAAGATGCACATTATTCCTGAACAGCAGTAGTATTCCAGTCATGCCTCGTTAGAGGTAACTACAGCTTTACACTTCATTTCCCTTGATCAAAGTTTTTTCAACCCCAAAAGTCTGCAATTGGTTGTTCAAACCATAGCATAAGCATGCCTTAGTTAAAATACTAGTTCTGTCCCCAAAGCTATAGCAGTTGTATAAGAAAGTCTCAGAGAAGTAGTTTAGATGTAAAAATAGATATTTCTAAAATATTTTGAATTTTTATGAGATACAGTCACACACCACTTGAAATAAAAACTCCATGAGAAACCTCAAAACATAAGACACACATATAAATGGCAACTTTCTTGGGAATAGGGAATAACTTCCTTTCTGAGGTTATCAGTGATGTTAAACAAGAGAGTCACAAAATTTATAGGAATAAAACCCAACAGTCTGTGATGTGGCAAATTATCCCAAAGGGAACTCTATTTCCCATTTTCAGTATGTTCATGGGTCTCCTTGCAGTGACCCTCAGTAAAAGGAAATTCTGTTCTCTTTATTGGAGAGAAGCTATTCTACACATTACACATGCAGTTAGTACCCAGAAGATGGGGAAAGAATCAGCATAACAAGAAAGGCATGGCCAAGTTCAGCTTCTGAAATACAGATAATCTGTCTAGGCCTAAGTCCTAAAACATAGCCCTCTAGCCTCATGGAGAAAGACTTTACGGATCAAAGAAAGAAAACTAAAGACTGATGTCCCTGCTGTAATACTAAAGCAAGCAATAGTAAGAGAACTCACTGTCTCAAACACAATAGGTATTCTATCAATGCTTGTTGAATGAATTGTAGACCATACCCCAGAGCTATTAAACTTAGAAGAAGCTTGAAAAATCATCTAGGGATTGGAAGCCCAGAGATGTTAAATATAATACCTAAGATTACCAAATGAACTAATGGAGGAGGCCAGACTAGACTTGAAGACTCATCTCTCCATTCAGTGTTCTTTTTCTGATAGTCAAGATGGGTCTTGATCTCCAGCACCTTTCCTTCTCACCTTCCAGTAAGTCATTAGCAATTAGACTCACTAGAACCTGCCCCAGAATTTATGAACCCTTTAGCCCATCTGACCCAGAAACAAACCTGAAGACAACAGGGAACTCCACAAAGGCCATCTGAACCAGGAGTCTGCTCCTGGCTTCTTTCATATAGTGCTCTGTGATAGTGAGAAAATCACATGTCTATGCTGCTACTTTCAGCATTATTTCCAAGCAAACCCTTGTGAAACCATCACAATCCAGATACCTGTTACAGGAGGGTAAATGGAAACATACTCACAAAAGAGAGTATGTAAAAGAGAGGACTGCTATGCAAGCAGTTCTCTGAGCAATTAAGATCAGTTAAACATTTTACAAAAGTGAATTCTGGCTTAATTTATTCACCCTCTTTTTCTGCTATCATGGTATACTTTGTATATTATTATTATCCTTATTATCACTGTTTTTAAGTAAATAAATGATATTTCCTGTACCCCAGTAAGCCTCAAATCACTATGAAAGTTTGCAGGATACATCACATTTGATTACAGAGACTGCCATACAGATGGCGTATCATTGACATGTGATCATTGGTTGTCTGACTTTGTAAGGGACATTGCCAGTGATCACTCTTTTAGGACAATCAAATAAAAGGCCAAATTACTTTTGCTAATTTCCTAGTTTCATTTCAATTATTACAGTCACACCCAAATATTTTCTATGTGTCCCCTCTGGTCCCACATTTAATCTGACTCTGATGACTTCACCCAACTGATACACATGCCAGGATGATATTTAATGTGCTGTGGTTCTTAAAAACTTATTTAACATGGAGATCATGTTTTAGCTCCAAAATTCTTAACATCTAATTATGATACTGTGATGATTATTAAAGAGAAGTATAAAGATTATTTTAAAGAAAGTGTTTTAACTAAGCTTCCATGAAACCTGAAAAGTATAACCCAAGAGTTAAAATGCTTTAGTATTATTATCAAATAATTTTTTTCAGGGATCAGAAGAAAATAATTGGTATTTCCTAGTAATCCTCCCATTAATAAATGAACAAAATATGAAACTGATTAAGGGATATGAATAGGAAAAGAGGAACTTAAGGTGTCGCTATTTTCTGATGACATGATTCTATTCTTAGAGGATCCAAAAAACTCCTCCAGAAAACATCGAGACCCCATCAATGAATTCAGCAAAATAGCAGGCTATAAAATCAACACACAAAATCTAAAGCATTTTCATACACAAGCAATGAAAGATCTGAAAGGGAAATGAGGAAAACAACTCCATTTGCAATAGCCTCAAAAAAAAATACTTGGGAATCAATCTAACCAAAGAGATAAAAGATCTTTAGAATGAGAACTACAAAACAGTGAAGAAAGTAATTGTGGAAGACTAGAAGATTGAAAGATCTCCCATGTTCTTGGATAGGCAGAATTAGTATTGTCAAAATGGCCATACTACCAAATGTCCTATACAGATTCAATGCAGTTCCAATTAAAATCCCAATTATGTACCTGAAAGAAGTAGAACAAGCAATAATGAAATTCATCTGGAAGAATAAGAAACCCAGAATAGCTAAAGCAATCCTTAGCAGGAAGAGTGAAACAGGGAATATTGCAATACCAGAACTTCAACTCTACTACAAAGCAATAGTAACAAAAATGACATGGTAGATCAATAGTACAAAATAGACAGGTAGATCAATGGTACAGAAGAGAGGACATGGACACAAACCCAAATAAATATAATTTTCTCATACTAGACAAAGGGGCCAAAGATATGCAATGGAGAAAACATAGCCTCTTCAGCAAATGCTGTGGGGAAAACTGGAAATCTATATGCAGCAGAATGAAACTAAACCCCTATCTCTCACCCTGCACAAAACTCAACTCAAAATTGATACTTCAATTTATAGGATAATTTTTTATGTAGAAATGTGACATCTGATAAAAGCAGTGCCTATGAGCAAATGAAAACTACCTTGAAGAGCATGTGAAGAATGAGTTTCTGCAGTATTGAGCATAGGCCAGAGAGTGAGATCTTGGTTCCATCTAGAATTTCAAACACACAATAACTTACAGCCATGTCTGTCTTGAGTTACAATACTGGAAAAGGAGCTTGAACATAATGGTAATAATTCCTCAACTGCCCATCAACCAAGAAGATATGAACAGACCAAATAAGACAGAGATAGCCTACCATAGACTCAACCTACCCCTCACAAGGTGCCCCAGCCTACTGGCCCAGTGTCAGCTCCTCCCATGACCCTGTCACAGTCACATGAGCTAGTGGTGCCCAACACCCTTCTCTCTCACATATCTGTGTTTTTACATGGGCTCCTCATTCCCTGAATACTTTACTCTAGAAACATCTCTCAGCTTTCAAGACTAGTATCAAATGTTACTTCCTCTGTCTCCAAACTCTCTCTCTGTGCCTCCACTGGTCTTTGAATATACATCTCTAATGACATGCACTACATACTGTTCTGTGGACTCAATTTTTCATGGCAGGTTTCTGAACTCAATAACTATGTAGTAAAATGATATGATAAGCATTATTCTGTCTGGATATATGGTTTAAAGAACACAAACAAATCTTAACATGAGACTTCTGAGAATATAATATGTGTATGTATAAATGTGTGTATACATATGCATATACATACACATGCATTTACATACATGTGTAAATATATGCATATAAATACACATCCATTTTTTTATACATACATAAACACATACACATATAAATTCTGAAGAGGAGAAGAGAATCAATACTTGCTTACCTAGACATACTCAACAGCAAAGATACTCTTGTTGGTTTTCTACTCTCAGAATGACCTGGTGTTATGCATGAGAAAGGTACTCAATGTTAGTATACTGAATGAATTTGTAGACTTGAATATCAGGGTTGTGATGTCTGGGAACTGTGCTCCCTTAGTTTTCTGTGTGAAACATATGGGGCAGATTGAATGTTGACATGACACAGTTAATTATTAAACAGCTGTGGATTCTTTTATAAGACAGAATAGCATTCGCAAACACCATTCAAAAATCTCCCTGTTCTTCCTCAGAAGCAAATTGGAACTCAACACACAATGAAACTTTGAGAGTCCCTTTTAAAAGATAAGATTCCCTAGCTCCTAGAAACATAGTACTTGTTCTCAGACTTTTTTGAATAGAATTTTATCTACTAAAACTGAACCAGGAGCTGTGGCTTTGAAATAAGTGGATATATGTAATTCCAAGCAATGTCATTATACTGTCCCTTAAAGTATATGACCAAGACAGAGCTTGAGTTATTATTTAGACCACAAGAAAAAGTGAAATTAATAGATTACTTTGTCCTCATTGATAACAGTAATGAGGATGAGTGAGTCCTGGGTTCCATCTCACAGAATGGGAAATGAATTTCCAGAGTCCTCTCAAAAGAATTAGAGGTTGAAGCAGAAAAATGAAACATGATACTATGTGAAAGATGGTAGGAGAAATATTATTTATGACAAACATTATGAAAGAGACTAATTTCCTAGACTCTTTTTTTCTCCTGCAGGCTGATATTGCTCCCTGATCTCAAGAAATCTTTGAGTCATATTGATGAGAATTCATCTCCAGATTTTAAGTTGCTCCATGGCCACTCCTCCTTCACCCTCCCATAGGAGAAAGAGGAGAAGAAAATCAACTTTGTGAAACTCTCTAGTCCAAAGAAACAACTCAGTTTAATTGGTGTTATTTCCTGTCCAGATTGTAGAATCATGTCATTTCTAAACCTTGAACAATGACTTGAATAACACCATGTGCTAAAAATTATTTTTCCAAGAAAAGTGCTCTGTCACTACTTCTGACTTCATTTTGTCTCCAGTATGCATTACTCCCTACCAATATGCATTACTTTCTCCCCAGAGATTTGAGAAAAAGACCTAAATTAGCTATCAGATATCCCCAGTTCTAGTCCAAACTGTACCACTAACAAGACAGTAAACCACTTAATATTTTAATAGCACTTTCAATCTGTATGAAGTCACCATTTAATTTGATCCCTCTAACAGTCTTAACGGCCAGAAAGGGAGCCAATCTGGGAGATGAAGAAATAGAAGTTTCAAGAGGTTACACATTCAGGAGAGATTTGGAACCCTGAGGATGTACCATAACTGGGGTGATTGACAATCATTGTCAGACTCACAGGGCAGAGAGCTGTGATCACCCTGTGATCAGCCTGCTGTGTCTCTACCTTTGCCCTCAGCCATGTAGATATCTTCACTCTAGCTCAGTTCCTGTGAACCTCCAATATTTATAATATAAGTTAGTCTAAATTTTCCCTTCCTATATTTTTTATGTAGACCTATCTATTATAGGTACATGTTGGAGAAGAACTTAGCATTTTAAAACTAAGAATCCAGATAGAAACTGAAATGTTAACTGACCCATGTGTATCAACATCCAAGAATCACCAAATAAGAACATCCAGAGAACCCCTCCCAGACCAGGAATGAGCATTGAATCTGCAAGCTCTCTCTGCTTAGCTCTAATTGTAGCCATGCATTAGGGGGAGATGAGGCTGTTTACAGAATCAGAGAGGATAGACCAAGGACTGTAGCAACAGGCCAGGGAAGTTTAACTGGCACCTATATTTAAATAGAAAAGTCCAAGAAGTCTCAGAAATTTTGCCTAAGATTCTGGAGGTCATCTTTGGTCTCTGAGAAAGTCTATAAACCCTAGGACAAGAAGGTTCCAAGGGAACAGTGCTGGCATCAAAGCTACTCACTGAGGTCATAGAGGTCATAGAGTTCATTATTGTCACCACTGCTATTTAACCTCCCTTTTTTTGACTCAGTTTTCTTTCTGCTCCATCCTTCTGCTTCTTGGTTTCTTTGAGTCTCTATTTCCCCAACTGCTAAATGAGAAGTTGGATGAGATGCTATCTAAGATTTACAGCTCAAATTCTACAATTCCTTTCATTTTAACAGCATCTCAGCCTAGTGCAGATCATTTCCTTATCACCAGAGACACTCATTTTCTTTTTCCTACTCCATTCTCACTCTCTTCCAAAGAAGAAAAATGAAATGGGATCCAAATTTTCCTGCTCAAGACTTAATGGCAGCTCCAAACTGTAAGTCTCAGTGAGGAATCCTATGCACCAGACTCTTTGTGGACAAAAGATCATTATGTCTGTTTACTTAGGCCCAGACAAGTCTCTCTTTAAAGTTTAATTACAAAAGAATCAGACAGCTTCTATATCCTGAATGCCTGAGTTAACATGGAATTTCTTTTGACATTGTTCAAACTCAATTTATTTCCCACCCTTCTCTTTCCCTTTACAGTGCCAACCCAGTGACTCATAGCATGCTATTTAAAAAATCCATACAATTTCCAAGCAAGAACAGAAAGCTGGTTGGAGACTCCTGGTCACCACTGGGTGAAGTCTGTGTTGCTCCAGAGAATCACTAATGATATCTGAGGACAGAGAAAAGAATAAGTAATAACTTGGGCATCGATTTCAGGGGAAAGAAAAGACAAAAGGAAAGTCAAACTGCAGTAATCAGGAACTAAGAGTGTGTCTTGAGTAGGCAGTAACTTTTAGGGACATTTTTGCAATGGGGAGAGATTTCCTGGGTCATTAGGAGTAGCACATTCACTGTTCTCCATGATGGGTGGGGATTGATGGGTAGGGGTGAAGGTCAGGTCATTATCCCTGAGTCACAGAACAAACTGGGTTTTAGCCAGGTTCCATTCAGTGATGAGACCCCATCGTCTTCCCACACTAATCTTCTTCCCATTTGCTCAGTTCATGATATTTGAAAAAAAATTTCATCTATACATGTTTCTACCACACTTCTATATGGTCCCAGGTGGCTTCAGTCCCCTTTTCCCCACAGCTCCTCTGTCCATGTCCCTTTGCCCCTTAGCTTCCATCACAGTAGTTTCCAACCCACTCGCATCAGTTACAGTCTGCATTTGATGATTTGAGTTCATAGTCAACTTGAATTCAGTGTAAAATACTCTACCCACTAGAATTCCAAACCACAGATATACAAAACTTAATTAATTAAAGCTAATAGCCATGAATTTCATCTTGGTCAATAATGATATGCCTTGGGATGCGTATCCATAGGACAAAACTGCTCCACAGTTCCTTTTTAAAGAGCTCATGAAATTTATTTGAAGGAGAAACAGGAATCCAGGGGTGGCATTCTCCATGTGAAAATATTCTGAAGCTGGCAAGATGGATGCTTTCCAATGACAAGTCCCAACCACCACACAAAGCACCATTCAGCTCTTCTCTCAGGAGGTACTTGCTGTGAACAGCAACTTCAAGTGACAGGCAACAGCCAATGAGCATTTGGGATCTGTTGCAGTGCTTGGTCCAGGGGCATAATCTCTCTGAGGCAATGGGGTTTCTAGGATCTGCCAATTTCTGTTCAGCACAGAATTTCTGTAACAATCACTGCCTATAACTCCCCCTTCGACTCAATGGTACTTCCTCAGAGTTGCTCTGAAGTTTGAGGATCCTCTAACCCAATCTTTCCTCCTTTCCCCTCTCCATTAGCAGGTGTCAAATCTGAATCACAGTCTGCCTACTTCCTCTGGATATTCCTGCCTTCTCTTCTCTTTTATCTTTCATGGGCTTGACTTCTGAAAAATAAAATCTTTTGCACTTTTAATTCTGTTTTTGTGCTGCTCCATCTAAGTCCCAAACTGCCATGCAAGGAGATGTAGACTACTCAGGTGAGGAGAAACCTAGAAAGGCTGTAAGAAAACAGACTCTTTTGCCTTTTATCCCCAGTGCCTGTGGAGATGGAAATGACACAAGCACAGGTGTGGATTAATGTGTGAACGCCACACTGGTAGTCACCAAGACAAGTTCTCATTTGGTCTCCAGGGAGTTAGTCACCAGGTCACTGGATGATACACATAGTAACCCTGAGTCTGTGCCAGCAGTTACTCCCAGAACTTCAAGAAGGTGAAAAAATTTGGATGTTTTTTCACCATGGAAGGGCTAATGTAGCAAGTCCAGGACCTCTCTGCCTGGACACAAGGTTCCCTCCTCATTCACCTCCGTGGATCTACACATTGAAGGGCTAGGTGGGCATAGAGTTTTTCTGTAAATATTTGCAAGCACTCATAGATTTACATAGATTTTTAAAAATCAATCAACAACATGAACAAAAATCCATGTGTAATTTCCACCTGCTATCAAATTCTCAAACCTAACTGAAAATTACACAGTAGACTATGTGTTATCATTCAGATTTCAGTTCAAATAAGACTTTCATAGAGAGATCATCTAGGATATCCCATGACATCCCACATCCCATGACCCTCTTTTATTTCTTCATGGAACTGACCACTGTCTGAAATTTTCTAAATTATTTGTGTACTAGTTTAGCTTGTATTTCCTGCTCCAGAAAGTACATTTCAGGAGAAACTATCTTATCCACTCCTGTGTCCACAGAAAATAGAATTCCAGGCATAGATTTTAATGAGTGACAGAAATGGCCTCCATTTCATTGGAGAACGGTTGATCTGGGGGAGCAAGAATTTAGAAAGTGATTGCAGAATCTTTTACAACCTCATCTGAGGAATCTGAATTCCAATTCAGATGACTATACTTTTTCTTTCTTATCCTTCATTCACTATTCCATCTGGCTAAGTAAAAGTTCAGTTGTAAATGAACCATGCCTGTTTCAACTCAGAGGAAATTTTTTTGACAGCAATCTAAGTCTATAGTCAGTGTGTGGGATTCTGGGAATTGAACATAGGGCCTTATGCATGTTAGACAAGTGGTCTACCACATCCCCAGTCCTATAATCTATTGTTACTCACTTATCTTTATCAGAATCAATTTTTAAACAACCTTCCCAATAGGTTAATTTCTTTATAAATTATTTGTGTATGCCACAGTACTAATATATTAAATGCATTTTAAATCAAAGATTGAAATGTAAAATGATGAGATAAAAACAAATAGAAACAAATTATATTTTTTTCCTTTTTTCCCCTTTTGGATCACCTTGTGCATTGCCTAGGATATATACAGCCTATTTTGGGCATTGCTGAACAAAGCAAATTTTGCCTGTAAATAAGAGAATGCCAGAGGTTAGAAGAGGGATGGGATGAAAGTACAAGGGGAAGTACAAGAGAACTCTTTGGGTTGTTGGAATTGTTCTAAATCACATTTGTAGTAATGGTAATGAGAATTTATTCAAGTATTTAATCCCACAGAACACACCAAAAACAATGATTATTACTATACACATTGGTCACTTTGTATTTATAACCGGGTGAAAAATCCTGTTAAAAAAAAAAAAAAGCCTAGTTTTCTTTTCCACCCAGAGAACAGAAAAACATGAAAGCACAGAAAATAATAGAACTTTATAACACCTCACTGATCACTGAACCCTATAGCCAACTGTGGCAGGTTACTGCAACAACCTCTCTCACTCCCCATGCTCTTCTGCAACATGACCTTGACCTTGCCCCTCCCCTTTCCCTTGAATCTGGTCTTGCCTTAATGACATGCTCATAACTGAAACACACATGAACTTATGGAATAGGTAAGAAAAGGCCATACAGCTTCTGGCCAGGTCTCTAGAGCACCTTTTCTCAGAACCTAGCCTCCATGCAGAGAGAAGCTCAAGCCACACAGAGAGGTTGCACTCTGTACAGTTGACAGCTCTAGATGAGGCCATCTTTGGGTCATCCTATCCCAAGTTGGAACTCCTGGAAGTTGTAACTTCCAGCTGTTTGAGTCACCCCAGATTTCTGAGTCTTTTCAGCTGAGGCCCCAGAGAGTATGGCAGCAAGCAAGTTGACCCACAGATTCCATGATCATCATGGAAGTGTTTTTGCTTGCTAATAAATTTTGGTATCAGTTTGATAGACAGGTACTACTTGAATCCTACAAATTATCCAATCTACCCTTTTTCATTGCTAGTAGAACTCATTATATTTGATTAGCTCTGATAAAAATACCAAATTGCCCAGCTTCCCTTGCAGTTTACTCTGGTTTAGTAATAGAATCATAATCAGTGAGAAGGAAACAGAAGTTGCTAATTGATGCTTCCAAAAATCAAGAATATCATAAAATTAAGTTCATTTAAACAGAGCAGATGGCTGGACTTCTTTAGCCTACTGGCACTCTCTCTTTCTCTCTCTCTCTCTCTCTCTCTCTCTCTCTCTCTCTCTCTCTCCCTCTCTCTCTCTCTCTCCTTTCTTCCTACCTGGCATGTCATTTTACTTCTTAAAGGGCAAGAACCATCTTACCACTATGGATTGAAAGCCACAGTTTTTAAGTGGCAGTGTAAAGTGACAGAAATATATTGATTTCATGATGATTTTGTGGAGCCATTATGCCCAGACTGAACTGCTGATCTTTCTGTTACAGAAGAAGAATACACTCTGTGTCCAAGTAGTTTTTAAAAATTTTATATACAAGCAAATGCAGCTGGTACCAAAAAGATGGTGCAGCAGGTAAGAGAACTTAAATTTGTCTTTGTTGAATTTGGTCAATCAGGGCTGGCTTCATGGGAGCACCAAAGGGTTCCATGCTTGGTTTAAAGCTTTGCTCTTCCTGTCTTTAAATTTTAAGTAACTTGATATTTGGACTTAGGCTTTGTGAGTGAGTCAAAGGAGCAATGAAGCATGCACACAAGCAGAGGAGACAAATGTCATTGGCATGTATTCTGCTTACCTGGTAGTGATTGCAATGTTTCATAAGCACAGGATTTCAAGGACTCATAATGTATGAATGCCCAGGGAGGTGTACAAACTGTACAAGGTAGAGGCACTGTATCTCAGACTGCAGACACAGGGAGAGACACTGAAAGCCCCACAAGACCACTCTTCCTATTTGAACTAGAATTTGCTTTGAATGCAGAAGGCAATGCCATCCTGTGAAAAATGAATGACCACAGCATGCTAACAGATCCTTGCTTACTCCCATTGCTTCCCCATGACAGCTAACCACCTATGCTAAAAATGGTGACCTAGAATACTATGAACTGAATTATGTTCCCCTCCCCCAAATTCAAACATCAACACCATAACCCTCTGTGTGATTATGTCTACAGACAGGGTATTTAAGAGGTAATGAAGGTGAACTGAGGTCATGGAGAGAGAAAAGTAATCTATGGGACTGTGACTTTATAAAAACACAAAAAAGAACCACTTTTCTTTCTCTCAACCATGTAAGCACACAGTGAGAAGCACCAATTTGCAGCCAGAAAGAGGGTCCTCACCAAAATTCAACCATGTTGGTACTCTGATCTCAGACTTCCAGTCTCCAGAAATGTAAGGACACAGATTAGCACAGTCTAAGGCATTTCATTAAGGCAGCCTGGAATAACTGACACACAAGATAAGCAGGAAATATGGGCAACTCATGACTCTCCTTCCTACCAGCCCTTCTTCTTTCATCAGTAAGGCAAATTGACAGAGTATCAGTAGATAGTGCTAAATTGTGATGCTCATTTCCATTGCTCTGTTAGGAAGAAAACACCAAAACATGTCAAGTAATGAAATCCAAACTGTAATTTCACTGATTCCACAAAACAAGTTAAGTGCTCCTGTATTTGCACTTAAAACCCACATTACATAAGATAAAGACTATGGAAGAAAAGCAAAAGTCTTATATTTTAGTACTCTTAAAAGTGGTTTTTCCTGCTTTCTGAGCAATGGAGTCCTGTGAATAATACAGCCAGCCTTATGACTAATGTATCCTTTCTGAAACTTTGGGAAGTGGGGAACCCAGATTTTAATGGTTATACAGCTGATAATTCCTGCTATGTTCTGGAAAGCAATCATATCGAACTTCAGACTATTACACATCGGGCTGCAAACCAGATATCAAATCAATTCTTTAATGGGAAATGGTAAAAAAAAAAAAAAGTCACAATGTTGGGGAATTGTCTCAGCTTCCCTAGAAATTAAATTGGACAACAATCAGGTGCTGCTGCTCTATTTCAGAAGTTGGGCTCCCAGAGCAGGGTGATGACAAAGAGAAGAGAGGGATAAACCTGGGAAGTGACAGATGGCACTCAATGACCCTGGTGATTCCTGCAGTATAAACAGTCACAGGTGAATAGCTGGTATCTAGGCTGTTATATTTCCTAAGCTATGTGACTTTCTCAACAGTGAGATTGCATCACAAAACTGTGGCTCTGTGATACCAGTTAGAAGAAGGAGAGGGAATCTGTGTACTTTCTCTCCCCTACTTCCTGTTCCCTAGGAAAAGTCAACTTCTCTGTTTTTCTTGGATACATCCTGTCACCTAGGAAGCCACATCCCAATGCTTAACAGTATGGAATTTCAAGTCAAAATAGTGTCAGGAGGAGTCAGAGACTTTTGGCATGTGACTGGTTGCCCATGGTGGTAGGTAAGGCTGACCTAGAAGCTGGGGATCTGGAAGATGCAGGATGGCACATAAGATGCATCCAATAGAGCAGGTGTGTGGGAATACTTCTCACTCCTTCCAGCAGTGTCTGGAAGAGACAGGTGAAATTAGTCTGGAGCTATTAAAAGCACAAAGAGAGAAGGAGGGAAATATCCATTTGTTAAGAGAATGTTCTGCTAGTAGCTGACAATTTAAGTTAAGTGGGAGTCCCACAAATTAAAAAGGCCAGGTTCCTCAATAACCACAAAATAAAACTGATAAAAGAGTCAACCACTAAATTGCAGACTTTTCCAAAACACCTTCCATTAATAGTCCTCCAGGGAGAGGAGGAAAACTTGCCAGCAGGGAAGGGATTAAGAGGTTGGTTGCCACTGATGCCTTCTACTATGATTGCCTCAGAAGAGAATCCATTAACCTGAGAAGCAGGATGGTCTATCTCTGGGCAAAACATTGTGCATTTCCAATAAGCATTACAAATATTATATGACTCTTTGAATATATTATTTTATGGTGAAGCCACATATTTTCATCCTATCATTAAAATAAGAATAGTGGGAAGGTCACAGACATGTGTCATACAGGGAAACTGCACTGGGGAGGTAATGATTTCTCGATAATACTATCTGTCATAACTTGGCATGAATGTGGGCAGGTTAGATGGAATGTTTTTATAATTGAATAAAACTCAATGTTAGGAAGGAGAAAGAGACATTTACAAGCTATCTAGTTCTACTTCCTTGATTTGCAAGTACAGAAATGAAGGCACAGTCCTGACTGAGTTCTCTTTGAGAAATCAACCTCCTGCCAAGAACATGCACTATAGTCTATTTTCTTCCACCAGATTAAGAGAAAAGGAAACTGTCTCCACACAAGTGTCCTGTAATGCTAATGACTGGAAAAGTCTGCTGTATTGTCGAGTGACAAGTTAGCAAGCTTATCTGGCTGCAGATCTGAAAGTCCACTCTATCCCACAGCTCATCTGAGTTAACTGTGATCATTGATTTGACTCACTTGGATCCACTTTGGGAGACAAAAGAAGGGGGTATTATTGATTCATTTCTCCCAAACTCCAACAACCCTCAGCCATGAAAAGCCAAATAGTTATGTCAAAATATGGGTATCCAGAAGAGCTCATATGAACACATCAACACCCACATGCTCATTAGCCATGATATGTTTTGGAGTAAATACCACCCCTGGAAGAAAATGGGGCCCCTAGAAGAAGGAAACAGAGCCAGGTTAATTTTCATGAATAACTGAGAAAGAACTGAAATAAGAAATTAAAATGCTGAACAGGAATGCCAACCACACTGGGTCATCCTGGGGGAACTAGAGAATAAAATTCTCCAAAATCATACCAATTCCAAAATTTTATTCAGAAATATTTTCTTCTCTGTGAATACACACAACCTTACTTATGATCGGGTGCCCCCTATTCTGCCATTAACTAGCTGTATAAATACTGGACACATTACTTCACTTTGCTGAGCTTAGGTTTTCTCAACTGTAATACAGGTTTACCTACTATTTATTTGTCCCTTTACTAGTACCAGGCACTGTACTGATAAAATAGATCAATTAACATTGTGTAGGGTCTCCTCCTTCATGAATGAGGGTGCCACATGCATTTAGTGACTTAAACCTCACAAAAATTCTATGAGATAACTATGATTATACCCATTTCACAGATTAAAATCTTAGGTACAGTGAAGTTAAGTCACTTGTTTGAAGTCACACAGCTAATAAGAAAGGGAGAAAGGATTTAGACTCAACCATTTTGATACAAGAAATCTCTTCTACACTACTCCCTGGTGTTTCACTACACTTTAAGGACAAAATTCAATGAGGATATGTTCAGATACAAGAGGAAAAGATATTACTTCTTAACTACTGGGTTAGGTTGCCACTCCAAAGCCTGCTGGACTCCAGAGCTCAGGCATTTAATCCCAAGAAGGCCATGAGTAAACAAAACATATTCACTCTCAGAATAAAGAACTTTTCATATCACAGAGTATCTTATCATCTGCAGTAATTAACATATATACATCCAGAAAAAGATGTGAGCCACATGCAGGCAGGACACAAAACCCCTTGAACCAAAAGGAAATGTAAGAGCTTATTTGACACTGATAAAGGCTGTGTACTTGCTTCCTGTGGCTGCTGTAAAAAATGGCACAAGTTAGGTGGCTTAAAATGGCAAAAATGTATTGTGTCAGAGTCTGAGGTCAAGGTGTCCCCAGGGTTATATTCCTTCTGCTGGTTCTAGGAAGCAATCTATTCTTTATCAGCAATTCTTGACCCATGACAGGTTGCTTCCTCCTCTTTCTTCTCCCTTAGAAGAACACTTAGGATAGCATTTAAGTTCTACCTGCATAATACAGGTGAAGTGCATCTCAAAAGGCAATGGCTTTCTGTTACAGGTGGTCCCTACTTCATGAAGCTAACCAGCTCACACAGACACCAAAAGATATTTATAAGATGAAAGCATTCAGTGCTACAATCCTACAAAAGAAAAAGATACCATTTGTGCCACAGTTCAACTCTCCAAATCCCAAATTTTACAGTTTTCCTGAGACTTCCTAAATCCATGACTCAGCTGCCTGATACATGAGGATGAAGGATTACACACTCAGAATAAACAGCCCCCCCTTCTGCCAAGCTAAGCCCAGATTGGGGACTTCAGGCAGGGCCATCCTTGAGAATAAGTTGAGGCTTTGGGGCATGAGCCATCTTCCAAGAATACTTAAAGGGACTAAGTGTGATGCCAATTTGCAGTTTCTCAAATTTGCTGCTGATCTATGTTTGCCTTTGTTCAGGAGAAATGGCAGCATTCTGTCAAAGTTCAAAAACTGCTCTATTTCAACCTTTCTTATAATCAAGTTTCCTGTGAACTTTCTAAAGAGAGTGCACACAAGGTAAGTCTCTGAAGAAACACAGAAAGCAAATCCCCATGCTGGTGGCAGTCAATCTGGGAAGAAATCATAAGTGATACACCAGCCCAAAGGCAACCACCAGACAGCAGTTAAGCCCCTTGACAAGCTTGCCTCCAAATAGAAATTGAAAGAGAGTCATGGAAATAGCAACTTCTCTGGAGTGGTAAAGGGACAAAGTACAGTAGGAGATGGAATATTACCTTACACTAATCCAGGCTCCATAATTAAATTCCAGAACCATGACAGCAAAGGAAGATGGTATTCAAAAATATCAGGTGCCTCCTGGAGAGTTTTTGCCAAAGAGGCTTTTGTGAGGCATCAGGCTGATAGCCTGGGGATGAAAACTTTGGTAAAGCTCTCCAAAGGAGACCATAATGAGCTGGTCCTGCTTTTCTAGCCCTTGGCCAAGTACTGGCTCCTAAGTAGATTTAATTTCCTCTGGGATCCTTCAGCTGCACACGTGTTTTATTGATGAAGGGATCATCACAGGCACAGAGCAGTCCTGGCAGCACAAATGACTACCCACCTGCTTGTATCAATATTCCTCCCAGCTACAGTGCACCTCAAAGCTGGATCAGAGAGGTGACTTCAAAGACAATGCCCATGAATGTGGCCCAGTCAATTCTTCAACATGTGCAGAGTGGAAGCATGAGGTACTGGTGTACAGAGTTGGGCTCTGGAGTCAGATGGAGTTGATGGTCATTCAGCACTACAACTTAGTATCATGTTATCTTAGGGAAGTTACTAAACCCATCCAAGCTGTGGGATATAATTCATCTGTGAATAGAGATTGTAATATAGTCAACATCAGAGCAGTATTGCAAAGAATAAATGCCTCTGTGATGAGGCAATCAGCTCACAGCATGGAACATGGTGAAAGACTTCAAATGATGTTAATCACTATTAAAGTAATGATGATTAAATTGATAAAACATGGATGTGGCCATCATGAGGAAACACCAAAGGCAATCTACACATAGTAACTCCTAGAAAGGAGGGCCAGCAGCTCTTAGGGTTTTCTGTTTCATGGTATTTATTTTGTTGCCCCAAGTTGGGGGAGTCTTGTCTTTTTCATCTGGTCTTGGCAAGCAGATAGGAGAACCAAGACCACATAACTAGCACAGAGAGAAGCTGGAGCTCTCAGGGAGCCACATGCTCTGTTCTCTCATCTAACCCCAGATATGCTAGCTTCAGGCAGAGCTGAAGACATCATCAACTGTGCTCCAGAACCACTTCACTATGGCTTCCCATTTTTGTAGGGTTTTCAAAGAAGCAGCCTCCCAACTCAAGAAAAGGGGTGTGAGAGCAGGCCCCAGCTGCCCAGAGCAGCTTCATGGCAGAGTCACATACAGCAGATGCAGCTTCTGCAAAGCTCCTGTGAAATCAAGAAATAGTCCCTCTGACCCAGGGACAAGGACCAAACTTTACCAGCTGCCTCATTTCCAGACCAACTTGTGAGAGTTCTCAGGTTCATCCAGTGGACAGTCCTGCTGGTTTCCCATAACCCTTCCTCAAGGCAATCAAAGGCAGTCTTACTAAGCCCATATTCTGGTCTGTGTGGTGATGCAGATCTTCATTAAGTGTGAGAGGTTTGATGAGCTTTGGAATCCAGTAGTCATAGACTTGAACCATGGTTTTCCCACTCCTTAGCAGCATAACCTTCTATAAATCCAAAAGCTCTGCACCTCAGTTTCCACACCTGTAAAAGGAAAATGTAAATGGTGTCCATAATCATAGTTTTTTTTTTGAATCTTGAATGAGATAATGTTCATGACACACTCATGTGATAGCACAAATGCACTGTGGAGAAACTTAGCTGGACTCAGCACTGCATTTAAAAAGTTTTAAACAAGATCTCTTCAACTCAATTAGATAGCTAGGGTTTCACAACTCATCCACATGGGGAAATATCCTCATCATCTCCATCTGAAATACACAGTATTTATAAAATATTACATATTTGAGATTAAAGAGAATGGACCCACCTCAGCTTTTCCCCTCCACCTATAACTCTAATTCACAATTTACACCTACAATTATAGACACTGCCCATTATGTTATTAGTGTAATATTTCTGGCCATCATGCTTGATCCCATCTTTTGGAATTCCATTCTATGTCTCCTTAACCTAGTTCTGATTTTCCAGTCTTCCAGATTTCTCTTACCTAAGCCATTTCTACAAGTTCTCTTATTTGGTCATTTATGTGTTAACCAATACTAACCCATCCAACTTGCACTATTCTGTACTTGCAGTAGTCCATGCTTGCACTAGTCTAAGTCTGGCGACACAATAATGACCAGGAAAGGTATCCAGTATCTCTGATCCTCAGAAAGTCTAAAATCAATCAAGGAATGTAGACGTTTAAGTGAGAAAATCAGTACATGATTGGGGTGATACTAGTTTAAATCAGGTAAAAATAACCTGGCCTAGAGTAAATGGAAGAGATTGTTGGAGGAAATTGTCCAAGAGGAAGTGACATTTAAGTAAGACTAAAAGAATGACTGCAATTACCGAGGGAAGAAGAGAGAAAAGAGCATTTTGAGAAAGACATACCAATGGTACATCTTGACCACTACTTCAGGGCCAGTTCAGGTTTCTGTCACCTGGCAGTCCTAGTCATTACTGCCATTAGAGTTAAGATTTTGTTGAAATCACTGCCCCTCTCAAGAACCAAAACCTCTCCAGTCACCTCCAATTCACTCAGTGAAATATGGAAAAAATATGGGTTGATAGTTATTGATCATTGCCAGAGAAAGCCCACAGAAATGAAGAGTCCCTTTCTTTCTTTTCTTTTAAGGGACAAACCCAAGACTGCCTTCAAGACTAGGCAGAGAATGACCCAGTGGACAGGTCATGCCATTTCTTTTCCTGCCAAAAAATGGACTTTCCCAGTTTCCACTCTGGATGAAAATATAATATTTCAATTTTGAAATAATATTTCACGTTTGCAATTTCAATTTCACAGCTGACTGACATCTGCAGAGACAGAGAATTCTAATAAAATTGCAGAAGCTTTTAATACAATGATTGGCAGATAGGAAAAGTATTTGTAGCAACCCCATTTTTCTGATTATGCTAACAAAACATGGCATGTGCTTTTCTAATGCATCAACACTGTTTCATTTACAATTTAAATCTGATGACTAAAAATAGAGTTTAGGACTTTTGGGGGACAATGCTGTTTACCACCTGAATGGTCTAATAATAGATAGATCCCTTTCCCCTTTCTAATCAGACAAATTAGCATTCTGACTTCCATACTTAATAAAATTACACAGAGAAATTTCAAAAATTGAGTGCAACATTGCATCAATAAATTCTTCATGCACACTTGGTTTGGAAATTAAGCAACAATGAAGTATTCTTTAACTATAATAGAAAGCCCTTTAAAGAAAAAGTAGGCTGAATGGGACATTATAAAACTAAAACCATTACTGATGGAAAGGAATGAGGCTTTTGAGTACCAATTTCAGTGAAAGTAGGCACTCAACTGTTTAAAGAGGAAATGCTTTGGCACCTTCCCACCAAAACCCATTCAGCTGTCAACAACTTCTATGTGGTTACACTGAAGAAAAAGATAACAATAATCATAAAACTAGATGTGGATGGTGTTTGCTTACAACCTCACACTGGGACACTGGCCACTTGGGCCTAAATTTCAATCATGATACACTAAAACATGTAGCAGTGGTTTTCAAGTGCTGCCACTTGGTCTAGATACCAACTGGTTTTATAAGTATGATAATTTCTGTTGTTGCTGTTGTTGTTGCTTTTAATACTGATTCTTGGATTCCTGAGCTCCAACCACCAAAGACTCTCATTCAGTGGCACTGAGGTAGAGCCTCATAATTGACTTCCAAAAAGTTCCCCAGGGACAGGATTTGGGAGCCATGGACATACCTACCTTCCAAATCTAAACTGTGATCTTCCAAAGATACAAGGAGAAACCCAAGGCACAGACTTGCAATTGGCAAATCATGGTAAATGTCCAAGAACATTTTTAACTAACCGACTTTGTAACTGTCTGCAGATGTTCTGAAATGAGGCATCCTGTCATTTGAGGCACTAATGTAGACTTCTTTACTTGAGTTTGGTAATTCCTCATATCTTCAGACTCAGCTGTGCAGCTACATGAAACCAGTGTGAGCCATGGGCAGGCTTGGCTGAGCAGAGAGGAGAATCCAAATTAAAAGTCAAGAGCTATTGGAGCAAGAGAGTAAGGACAGAGGGCAGTTTATGTGGAGCAAATGCTGCTTTTCTTGGAGCCATGACAATAACTTGAAGCTCCCACAGTCCCTGAAAATAAATGAAATGTACCTGGAGGAAAATGGTGCTTTATCCTAAACCAAAACCTAGATTTCCCCTACCAATGTTGAGGCAACTTGTACAAGGAGGTCCCTGAATTGTTTCCCCTGCTACCTGCTTTCCAGTCTTTAAGGAGGTTTAATATACAAATGCTCTCAAGGGTAAGAAATATCCTAAGCTGCATAATTTATCATCTAAAATCCTCATGAATCATCTAAATGCCTCATTTTGACAGTTTAGAGGGGACCCTAAAAGAAAGAGCTTCAGAATGAGCAGAGAGAGGGAAAGAGGCAGGCTTCCTGTGAGGTGGAAGGAGGGAAGCAACAGGGAGACCTGTGAGATTGGCACTGAGTTCCACTTCAAATAATTCCTGAGAAGCAACCTTGCCAATCTATAAGATAAGGAAAATGTCACTTTGTGCCTTCTCACTTCTCAGAAGGCTGGTGAGGTTATGCTTGATGTTGACTTGGCACATCCTAGAACTATGAAGAAATTAGCTGCATAGGTCCACTATGGTCACCTCTCACCTAGGACAGTTAGAATGTCAACCGTTGCTGATGATTGGCAGAAGAGCACTTAATGAATGGCATTTTCATCATTTTGTCACCTGACCCACTGCCAGTGGACTCTCCCCAGCCTGTTTCCAGTCTCTTTAGTTGCCATGGATGCATCCCCTTATCTAAATGACATTTTAGTCAACATCTTCCCTGATACCACCCCAGAGGGGAGTGAGAGTTCTCCAAGGAGGATTTGGAAAACATCCTAGCCTGTTCCATTGTCACTATTATTGCTTCTGGTGTAGTTTTCAGCTCATGTGACATTTACATCTCTTGTTGGGGATTCACGTAATGAGACCAATGAGTAAAGTTAATTGGGTCTTAGAAAAATTTCCAACTTGGTATCCCCAAAGTAGGTTTATAAATGCAGAGTGCAAGAACATAACTAACTCTTCAAAATGAGACTCTGTCACACAGAGTAAATGCTCATGCCAGGCACCATGCTACACCCAATTTGTGGCCATTTTTAATCTTTTAACTTATGAGAGTTTGGATTATCCCTGACACACAGACAAGAAGATGGGGGTCAGAGTGACTACAGATCCATGCACACCATCACCTACACAGTAGCTGCTGATATGACCCAGGCCTTTCTCTGAGCTATACATCCATCAACAAATTTAATCCTCACAATAAATAATGTAGCAAGTAGGCTTATTTGACCCCATATTACTGAGGCACAAAAAGGTTAGGCAGCTTTCCAGTTCCATGCAACTAGTCTGCACCATAACCAAGAATCAGACATACTCTATTTGCCCCTGGTTCTGTATGTTTAACCCCACCTCTGTTTTACTCTCCAATGTCATTTGGTCATAATGATAGCAATTAGAAATGGCACTCAAGGTAAACCCAAATATTTTCCGTCCATTTCACCTAAACATGTTTGCTTTCAATACAGACCAGAATGTAAATTATTCGATGGCACAGACCTAGATCCAAGCACTTGTTCAAGTTAAGTGCTGAAATCATGGATGCTTACTAACTAGTTGAAAACTGATTTAAGGCTTCATATTACAGTCCTTTCTAAACTACATTTAAGAACATTAATACACAATTAAACTTCAGTTCTATACACCTCATACAGGCAGAAGTCCTTAGATGAACCAGAGTTAGCCAGCAGGAATCTACTACAGGGTAGGGGAATGGAAGAGAAAGGAAAGAAGGAGGAGGAAATAGTAAATGAGTAGGAAAGACTTATGTTCCAGGAATTCAGTTTAGGCATCCTATGAAAGTTATTGAGCTTAACTTTCACAGTAATCTTTAAGATATATAATAATACCCCAAGGCTATATTGCTTATATGCAGAACAAATCAAAACTGAACTCATGCCTATCCAAACTTGAAGAGCAAGTTCTTTCCTTTCATTACCCTAAAAGTGTCTCCTCTAAGTTCAGTTCCTCAATTTCACTTTCATTGAGCTATTAAAAAAAGAAAATTAATTGACCAACCTCTCTGTGTCCCTTTGCTCATCTATAAGGATAACAATATTTTTCTCAGCTTTTTTGAAGATTAAATGAGAAAATATATGCAAAGCACATCAAATTGTGCTCACCACATCATGTCCACCCAGTTATCAGTGCTGCTCATTGTGATGGAGTGATGATGAGAAGGAAGATGTGCCAGGAACCACACTAAGTGCAGGTGTTAAAATTGCACTAAAACACTCCATGAGCATCTCCAGGTCCAGCAGGAGGCATTATGGAGCTGAGCAGCACTTCTGAAACTGGAACAAAAATCACCTGGGAATCTTGTTAAAATGCAGATTCTGATCTGGTATGTCTGGCAGGGGACCTGAGATTCTGCATTTCTAGCAAACTCCCTGGCCCAGAAACCACAGTGTGAGTAGCCAAGACCTAAAGAACTGCTTTCCTATTCCCTAGTCTCTAAATTTGCCCCCTCTCATGTGCCTGAGATAATAAAAACAAGCCAGGGGGAAATAAATCATCTTCAACAACCAAATGTCAAATAAATTAAAGTCTGAAGCACTGAGACTCTAAAAGCTATTGAAGGCAGCTTTGCAGGGCTCCTGGGACTGAAAATTCTTTCTGCATATTCTGGCAGCCAGCTAATCACCAAAAGAGTGAACACCTTCATTGTCCTGTCCATACTCCTGCATCAATCTGTGTGGCTCCAGGTCCAATTGGAAGGCTTAGCCCTGCAATCTATTGAAATTCCCAAATGTATTCCCAGAAAAAGGATAGTACACTTATATTTGTTGGAAGATTTAGCATCTTTCTCCACTCACTGGGTTTCTTTGAATTGACCCTCTTAGCTGATTTTTCCCCCACCAGCATTGTTCTGAGATAATTTGCACTATCATGAAGACAGATGATACAGAGTTCATTTGTTATTAGGTGACCACAGGAAATGGCACAGATTCAGATAAGCAACTGGAATCAGACCATGCAACAGCCTCCAAGACACTCCTCATTCTGAAATAACATTGCTTAAGATAAATTAAGATAAAAGAAGTTTATTGAGGGGGCACTATTCTTTCCAATAAATGCTGGTCTTATATTGAGTTGGGCCCTAGAAGTTGAGAAAAATTTCAAGAATGACTCTGAAAGAAATGATTCCAACAAATATTTTATGAGATCTAAAATTACAGTAAGTTACCCAGTCACTTATTTCCAGGGTCCTCTTCTCAAGCACAGCATCAGGAACACCCACACCCCAAGGACAGAGGGAAAACAGGATGAAGAGGTCAGGTGCAAGGGGCTTGCTCACTAAACTCTTGGACATAGCCCTCAGGGATCCCATCTGGTCTTTGTACTGCATGGGTTTAATAACTTGTCATGGGTCCTCTTAAGGAACAAGGCTACCCTGAATCTAAACACCTAAAGCAGGATTTTGCCTCCTTTTCACTCACTTATCCCTTCATGCAGGGGTTACCCTAAGTGGTCTCATTAGAAGCATAGAGAGAATGCACATTGTTAAAGAACATCAGCTCTTTGATCCAATTTTTTGGGCCCTCACAGTTAGTATCAGTGTGATCTTGGATACATGTTATCTCCTCTTAGTACTGTTTTACTTATTCATGAACTGGAGTTAATAAGGCACAAGTTTCTAAGGCTACTGTGACAATGAAATAAGATAACACATTTATAATGTGCTTAGCACAATGCGTGGCACATATAAAAAACCATTACTGTTCTGCCTGATCAAGCTTCCCAGTTGTGAGTACAAAAGGAAGCCAAATTTGCAAGTTTCTGTCCCTGTAACCATCTTGCTGGCTCCATTTAGATATTAAGCCACAGGATGTTTAATAATATAATTCAACATGCAGAGATCTATGTTTCTTCTCTCTTTAGGCCTCATCATCTCTATTCATGAAACAAGGTGATTGTATTAAATTGTTTACCTTTTCAGTAGAACAGGGGCCAGGTTGGAATTATTGAGCAATTTTCCAGAGATGCAAGCAAATCACCCAAAGACCACCTCCATGAAGTTATGATGGAGACTGAGTCTGAGGCAGAGCTGCACAAATGGCAACTCTATCATGCTACTTTGCCTGACAATGTGCATATCCCTCTACCCTTCCCCTTACAGGAAGGTAATACCATGCACCAGACACTGACCCAGGTTCTTAATAGACAGGATGCTTAGGTGAGAGAGCTGTGGCCCCAGAACCAAGAGACTCAGACCAGTAACAGGACCAAGTCAGGTAGCTTCATAATTCATGAGTGTGAAGACTGGTGGTGTCAGGAACCATGAGTTTTGTTTGGCTCCTAATGCCATAAAAAATGTTGGTGATGCCCTTCAGGGTAGCTGCCATGGACCCCACTCATAAGTAAATAAGAACAAACACAGTAACTTCTATGATGACAACTGCCTGTACTGCCACAAGTGCTCAGATGTCTACTCTGCACCAAGGACATAACAACTATACCAAATCCTTTCTATGGCAATACCCTGAATTGGGTGTTGTTATTCTCAGTGGGCTGTAACCTCAGTCCTGTTTCTGCTATGGCTTCTTGTAACAGCAGCTGTCCCACTCACAACTTTTTTAGCCTGAGATGTTATACTTACCCAGATGAACCCTTTCTGACTATGGCTATTTAGACCCTAAACTACAACTTGTTACAGAGAAGTCAATTTCATGGACTGTTTGAAAAAAAAGATCAACTTAACACATTAAATTCTACAAGGTTTCTCGCACAATTTGTCCATTATGATCATCACCTGGTGATGGTTTTAAACACAGGTGCCAGGCTACTCTGCAGACCCATTAAATCAGGCTGAGGGGAGGTGGGCTGGGTATAAGTATTTTGCAAAGTTCACCCTTTGGTTCTGACATAAAGCCAAGGTTGAACATTGCAGCTTTAGAGTAATGGTTCTCAAAGTGTGGTCACAAAGCAGCAGCAGCAGCATCTCCCGGAAATGTGTTTTAAATGCATATTCTCAGATCCCAGTCAACAACTACAGAATCAGAAGCTCTGCTGAGTGTGACCAGAAATCTTTATTTGAATAAGTCCCTGTATGGTTCTGATGGACACTACAATTTGACGACCATGGTTCAAGATCCCTGTTTCTCAAAATGTGTTCCATCACCCTGCAGCATTGGGATCATTTCCAAACTTGCTACAGATCCTGCCCCAATCTGGAGTTAATGAATCAGAACCCAGTCAGGTCTGGTGCACATGCCTGTAATTCCAGTGATATAGGAGGTTGAGGCAGGGGGACAGCAAGTTTGAGGACAGCCTCAGCAACTTAGCAAGACCCTTTCTCAAAATTTAAAAAGGGTGGAGGAGTGGCTAGGAATATAATTTAGTGATAAAGCATCCCTGTGTTTAATCCCTAGTATGAACACAAATATTTTTTAAAAAGAATCAAAATTAGCATTTTAATAATGTCTCTGGGTGACTTATATGCACAAAAGTATCTGAGAAATACAGGGGGGGATTTTCCTGACTTTTGGTGAAGAAGTCAAAGTGGGTAACAATGATTCTCAACCAAGTTGAGTTGTGTTCTGTCTAAAGAGAATTTATCAGAACCACCTGAATTGCTCAGTTATTCTATTTGTACAGACACCCAGGGATTTCAAGAGGCAAGAATCACTGCCACCAATGAGAATATGTGTGTTCCTCCATGTGGTCAGATAGAAAGGTAGTATTATAAAACAGAAATAGAGAGAAACTGGTAAGAAAGATTGACATGGCAAACTGGATATATAAAAAGGCAGAAGAAAATAGGGATAAAAAGAACTACACAGACAGTAGAGAGATGCAGACACCATCAGAGAGAGAGCAAATAAAAAGAAGCTGACCCTTAGAATTGCCCTTGAGTCTTCTTCCTTCCCAGCTTAGGTACCAGGTCAGCTGTATCCTCACAACAAAGAGATTTTTTGAGATTGTTTGAAAGGGTCTGTACCCTATAACTGAAACTGCCATTTACCAGTGATGCATTCTGCTTCCTCAAGTGTTGAAGTATAACATCAGAGAAGCATGCCAAGGCAAGCACATTAAGCAGGTTTTATTTAAAGGTAATATGCAGATTTCTCCCTGGAGGGAGAAGGGAACCATGGCTGATGTTCTAGAGTCCCAAGAAGTGAGCACGCCATACATCTTTTATAGGTTAAGGTCTCTTTTGTTCTCCAGTTCTCTTCCCCTTTATCTCTCCTTTCTGCCTACTTGATTAGGCCCAGGTTTGCAGGTGAGATTCAAAAAGTTAGAAGCTGATGGGCAGGGGAAGGGCCAAAGTGATTCAGTCAGGTAAGGGCCCAGTGGACATTAGTTAGCTGCTCCTTGCCTGTAGTCCCTGACAAGTGCAGGTAAATTTGGTAATCAATGGGTTCCTGAGATCCTTGACATTCCCTTCTCCCAGGGGAAGTCTCTAACTTCCAGAGGCAGATGGCTTTTATGGCCTCCATTTCCTAGATTTGACTGGATCCCCTATTTCTATACTAACTGCTGTCCCCAATCTGGCTTCATAACTACATGTGATTGTTTTGTGCTGTGACCATCCAAAGGTGCTCACTGTGGCTGGTGAAAAAAGAAGGAATCCAGCTTCACAAGGAGGCCACATGTCACAACCAAATGTTTTCCCTCCATAAAACCACTCCATGTCCCCAAATCAAATAAATTCCAGGGTGAGAGAGAGATCAACAGAAAATGGTGACTACATGGTAGGAAATGCTCAAATGTCCCCCCTACACAGAAATTTGAGGAAAGGTTGCGGCAAGTAGGTTCCCAGGTGCCCACACACCTTCTTCTCCCTTGGCAACACATCTGCTCTGTTTGCACCTCAGGCTTTGCCAAAATGTGATGGGAAGAATTTGGGGCCTGAGAGGAAAGGACACAATAAGAAAAGAAAGTCATTTAAATAAGGTAAACGATCTAAGATGTTATCCAAGAAAAAATGATTTGCCAAAATTATAGAAAGTAATGTACATAACAAGAAAGCGACTCTCCTTCTCTGTTTTAGTGAAAATAAAGATACCTATGGATAGTTTAATACATTATTTATACTGTTTAGTGCAGATTATCTATATTCATCAGTTTTCAATCACTATAACAATTTGTCTGAGGTAATGAATTTATAAAGATTAAAAATTCATTTAACTCATGGTTCTGGAGGGTCCAGTTTAGGATTGGGTGGTGGTCTCACAGCTTTGAGTCTCTGGTGAGGGTGCTAGTTAGCAATGATGCATGTCCAAAAATGCTGCTCACATCATGGGTCAGGAGGCAGAGAAAAACTGAGAGACTTGGGTCTCACGATCACTGTTTTTTAAAAATATTTTTTACAGACTGCATTTTACAGTCTGATGAAATAAATATTGCATGAAAATAAATTTTTGATTCATTGTACACAAAGGGGGTACATCATTTCATTTCTATGGTTGTGCATGATGTAAATTCACATGACTCGTGTAATCATATATGTACATAGGGTCATGATGTCTGTCTCATTCCACCATTTCTCTTACCCCCTTCCCTCTCATTTCCCTCTAAAGTTCCTCCATTCTTCTCTCACCCCCTGTCCCCCACCCTCATTATATATATCATCATGGCACACCTACAGTGATGTAAGGACCTACCACTAGGCCCCACCTGCTAACAGTTCACAGGACCTCCCAACAGCACCCCCCTGGGGACCAAGTATTTAAATATGGACTTCTGGGGGAATTCAACATCCAAACTGTAGCAACATCCCTCAGCAAATGTGCAAGCTACAAAGTAATATTAAGAGATTCACTTATAAACAACGTATCAACATATTGCAAAGTCTTGGACATTGGACCTGTATAATCCATGTACTCAGACAACTAAATACATTACCAAATGTAGAAGGCTACTGTATTCTGTGTTTCAACACAGAGTGTACTAAACCGATAGGAGAATACCTGAGTTCCCAAGAATGACTAGTTGTCAGCCTGTCTGCTGCCTCAACTCTCAACAGGTGGTTCAGACCCATAAGACATGACTGCACATTTCCCCAGGGACAAACTAAAATCATTTCTTTTTCTCTCCCATCCTAAGAAATCATAATGGAACATCAGCATGGGAGATGAATAACCTTGGGTAAGCTCCAAATTACTTTTAAAATAAATCATTGGAACTTTAGTAAAAATAACAATATTCTTTTCATTCATCCATTTAACAAATATTTGTGGAGAAGATGAAAGGTACCAAACACCATGCTGAGGACTAAAGTGAAGCCAGTCCTCTGGGATCCAGATAATTATATAAGCAAATAGAAAAAGGCAGATTATGTATTATCATATTTATTTATATATAATGTGACCTCATTTCAGTAAAAATGTATAAACCTAAATATTCATACATTTGCATATTTAAAAGATACACAAACCAAAAAAAAAATTTCCCCCTCTAAATCAGTGGTGAGAAAACTCTTTTCAGTGAGGGGCTTGATAATAAATATCATCACCATTGTGAGTCATACACTTCTAATTGCAGGAACTTGATTTTGTGATCATACTATGAAGGCAACTATGGAACATTCAGATATAAACAAGAGAGGATGGTTGTGTCCCAATAAAACTTTATTTACAAAAACAGCTGGTTGGCCAGATTTGATCCTTAGGTTATAATTTGCCAACTTCTGCTCTAAATTATTAAAAGCAGGTTCCTTTAAAAGAATAAGACTTGAGACAGATCATTGATTTAAGAGAAGTTTTTTTTTTTTTTTTTTTTTTTACCTCATATACTTCTGTCTTCTTTGAATATTTTGTTCATCACCAAATACTCAGTGCCCTGCACAATGCCTGGCTCATTATAGACATGAACGAAGACTCATTCAATAAATCAGTAAGTGAAGTTTGATCACTCCTCATACTTAAAAAGCATCACATTTATTCTCTAAAATTTTATTTGTTCTAATTAATTGTATATGACAATACATTTATACATTTTGACAGATCATACATAGATGGAGTGCAATCTCTCATTTTTCTGCTCATACAGATTGTAGAATCACAAGGTTTATGCAGTATTATTCTTAAAAATAAAATTTTAACTTAAAATAAAAGCATTAATTATAATAAATGTAATAGGTGAAATACAGTACATGCTGGGGATGCATAAAAGGGACCCCAGGCCCCAGACCAAGAGTATCAATGGTAGGTTCCCCAGGAACCAGAACCCAAGTTTACTAAGGCCTGCCCTAGTGATATCAGAGAGAAGTTAGGCCTTACAGTGCACAAATAACACAGAACTAGCCACCACATATCTAGTATTCCAGCTGACAATCAGTTCAAGTGGAAGGTTCATAAATATCTGGGTTTAAGTTCTGTGCCAGCAAGACACACACTGAACTCTTCAAACTACCCTCCCTGAACCCAAGCTGGTCCATACCAGGACAAATGGCAGGGCAAGAGTCTGACTCCTCCACTGAGTGTAATGGCATCCAGACTCATTAATGAATGGAAAAATGGAAAGACATGCATGCTTCCTGCTGAAGCAGACTTTGGAGAGCAGTAAGAAGTTATAGGTTTGAGCTCTTCCCTGAAATCCTATCATGGACAGTTACTGTACTGTAGCAAACAAACCATCCATCACTTGTTTCAAGAGAGCAAACTTCAAACAAAGAGAAGAGAAAACCCTGACTCTTTCTTGGAGGTCCACGCCACACACAACTCCCCAAAAGTTGTCACTTATGAGGTCCCCTAAGGAAGGCCTTTAAATCTCACCTCTGTAACTTTCACTTTCCTTCAAAAGAAATTACAAATAAAACCAAGATCTGTCATTGAAGTTAATTTTTAAAGCCAAAATAAATAGCTTAATTGATAAATAAAAATAGGACACAGGAAAATAGAGGGGAGATCAGTGGTGTGGAGAAAAGAACTAGCTAGAGGGAGAGAGGAAGGGAGGGAAAGAGCAAGGACTCAGAAAAAGTACATGCTATGCATGTGAGGTTATGTCAAAATAAACCCCAGCATTATGTACAACTAAAATGCACTAATAAAAAAGATTAAAAAATATATGACAACATTTCCAGAATAGCATAGCATCTTCTTTGTAGTAAACACAGTTAACCAGAACCTACTTTTTCATATACAAAAATCCTCTTTGACCCTTAGTTAGTTCTCATTATCAATCCTAGCTCAGGAAGGGGAAGAATTCTCACTTTCCTTCAGGAATTTGTGTGTGGATCTTTTGCTCCACTAGCTGGTAGTAATTTGAATTCAAATGAAAGTTAAGAGGTGATGGGGAGAAATGTAGCTAAGGATAGAGGGGTGTCCAGAAGTCTGTGGTCACAAAACTAGATCCCTCTTTCAAAAGATTAGATTCACATGCTTCATACTGACTGTTTTCAAGCACTATTGAAGCACTCCATGATTGGTTCTGTCATTAGCTTAAGCCTCATTTGAAATTTATATGCCCCAGTCCTAATCCCTAGTGAGACCAATGAAAGGTTGAACACCCTCCAGTGCTGGGGAAATGGGCTCCTTCCCAACTACAGAATGTCTCAGTCTGTCCATGACCTTGACTTTCCTTCCTGATCTTTCTCAACAGTTCCCATGGAGTCTTAGGGGCTTCCAAGTCTTTGAAAGCCTTGAGGTGTTTCTGCATACAACACCATATTTGTCTCTTGGCATCACATCTACAGGACAATTCCTGGCAGCCAGGCTCTATTCTGAGCCCTCTAGTGGCAGCTAAATTGATCCCTAGCTAGCTTCCTTAAGGACTTTTGGGAGTTTTTAGAGCTATTTCTTGCAAGAAAGACTGAAATATCTGTGTCAAGTCCTGACCTGTCCTCCTTGACCTTGGACTTTACAATGATGGAGACAGTGGTGGCACAGGAGCAGGGAGGGAGGAAAAGAGGAAAGGAGGATGGACACTACTCTCATCTCCCTGAGGGCACCACTCAGAGGAAAGGAGAGAACATTCCTTGATGCAACTTGGTCTCTGTTCTAGGTCTTATCTTTTCAAGTATTGCCTCCATGGGCACAGGGTAATTAATACAGAGTACCAGGAAGGGTTTCATTTATTCATGTCCCCAGTGATTTTTCCACATAAGGATGGGTTATTGTCATGGTGGTTGGTCCCACAAGAGTGAATCTTCTCCTTGGAAGTTGCTAGGGTTTAGCACCCATGCTTGCCTTGAAGACAGAAACCATGCCACTAACCTGACTTTCTCCCAATTGCTACCTAGGACCCAGAATACAGTAATTATGCTTTGAAAGTTTGATTAATGAATGAATGAATGGATATGTGAATGAGATTTGCAATAAGTGAAAGACTACTTTAATGTCCTTGTGAAGGATAGAGTTTGGAGAAAAATACACATACAAAGACAATATCATGTGGACACATAGATGACTAGCCAAGAAGAAAGATCTAGTACAATCCTTCCCTGTGGCCTTCAGAAGAAGAACCAACCCTGCCATCATGTTGATTTTGGACTTACAGCCTCCAGAATGGTGAGATAATCAAGTTCCTTTTTTTAAGATACCCAGTAAGTGATACTGCATTATGGTAGCATTAGAAAAGTAATAGATGCCCCCAACTTCTCTTTGGGCCATGTCTACAGGGAGTCATTGATGTACATTTAATATTATTGTTACTTTTTTATAGTTCTTTTTGGTCATACATGACAATAGAATTCATTTTGACATAATTAGAAAAATGTGCAATACATTTTTTTCTAATTCAATGCCCAGTACTTCTTAACTAAGAGGTAATGCAATAGATGAGGGCAGGACTAAGAATCAAACTCCCTGGAGTCCAAGCCTGCCTCACCATTTGCTAGGTATGTAATAAATTCCTTAATCCCTCTGTCCTCAGTTTTAGCATTTCTAAATGGAGACTACCAGAATAATAGACCTCCAAATCCACAGGCTCTGCACCTTGAGGAGTCAACCAACTTCAGATGAAAAATACTTGGAAAAAAATAAATTGCATCTGTGTTGAACATATAGAGACTTTTCCTCATCATTATTCCCTAAACTACACAGAATAGCAACTACTTACATAGCACATACATTGTACTAGGTATCATAAGCTTCCTAGAAATGATATGAAGTATATGGGTGTATTGTACAGGTTATATGAAAAAATGCCTTTCCATTTTATATAAAGGATTTGAGCATCTGCAGATTTTGGTAAGTAGGAGGGAATACAGATGCCAAAAGTCAGATATACTCAAAGCCTTGTTGTAAGAATTACATGAGATAATTCAGCATAGCATATGGCACACAGTAAGAGTTCAATCAATGTTAATTGTTGCTTTTGGTGGTAGTGACAGTCAGCGATGACAGTAATTATTGTACAGGCATTGTGGTATGTAATAGAAGGAGAACAAGCAGACCCAGATTCAAACTCCAGTTCCATTTCTTACAAGCTTTATGATTTTGGGCAATTCACTTTACCTCTCCCCACCTCAGATAATTGGAGATAATCTATAAATTGGAGGTAATTATATACCTGTCATAGAGTGTCCATGTAGGTTAAAAGCAAAAAATAATTTAAAGTATTTAACAATGTCCCTGGTTCAGAGTGAGTTCTTAATAAATGACCACTTTTAAATAGAGATGAACTGATTCCTCACCTCAATCCTGCTTGGTCTTTTCAACTGCATCTTTTCTTGAAGCCTCAGAAAGACACACATTGAAAGGCAAAAAAAAAATTGAACAAGGTTTAGCAATAGCAATTCTTTATCAATTAAACCTGCAGTGGGCAGTTCCACTCAAATACATTAGTGGCCCATTCTAGAAAGTAGACTCAACCCAAGAGGGCACTTCATTTCTAAACACACATGTTCTCCAGCTAAAATGAGTCACAGGTTCCTCACAGACACTTTGAACAGCAATTCAAGGTCACTTCTTGGGATAGGAAATTGTCCCTCAGCAGTCACACAGTCACACAGCTGATTTTTCCTTTCTTTTAACACAATTCCCCATAAGTCTTCTGAGTGAGAATATTTTGCATTCTAAAAGTGTGCCCCAGGTAGAAGTCACTGACTGCTGAGTGCCTGGGGATCAGGAAAGCACTGTCTCTCTTCCACATGATTCATAAAACACCCCTGTTTTTTGAACATATACAGAAAGGAATTAAAGAGACTTTATAAAGAATTTAAAAAACACATTCCACCTTCTAGACCTCTTGAAAGACTTGAAATCACAAATATCTCACAGATGATGGTACACACCTGTGTGGCCCTTCCATATCAATAGAAAGACTAGCCCTCAAGCAAGTCTGGTAAGATGTATAATGAAGGACAGTTTACTAGTATTTTCATAAGAATTGTTAACCTTCCATCTAAAAATTATGTTTCAAGTGATAACTAACTATTCCTATGAGTTATCCTTAAAATCAATGATAAGAAATGTTCATTTCAAGATTTAGGGGCTGGGGATGTGGCTCAGTTGGGCTGGGGATATGACTCAGTTTGTAGGGTGCCTGCCTCGCAAGCACAAGGTCCTGGGTTCAATTCCCAGCACTGCAAAAAAACAAACAAACAAAATTTAGGAAGAGTGATTCTCTTTTTCCCTGATGGGAGAAGGAAATGAAGTTCAATGCCCACTTTACTTGATGCTGTATACACAGCTTCCCACTGCCACTTTGTTCTTCTCCCCCCCCCACCAAGTTCCTCAGCACTTGATTATCACCCTAGGGACACCTCAGTTTTTAAGCATTCAATTTACAAGCAGTATTGGGAGAGACACTCTAGCAGCAAAACTTTTCCCTCAGGAACCCATACCTGAAGAGATAATAGGGGAAACAAAGAAGGTTATTTCTTAATGTCAAGATGACAGGAAGTAGGCATAGGGTTGGGAACAAGTTCTAGCTGGAAGTAAGCTCTCAGAGCTCCACAGTCAGCTAGAGGACTGGTTGTCTGGGAAAGGGTATGGCATCTGGGACAATTTTCTCTCTACCATGCTAATTAGCCTCCAAATCCCTTAACTCTTCACAGAAATTGAATAGCAGGAATTTCATCCTATGGAAGTTATCTAGTAAAATTCAAAAAGTTAAAAAAGAAATAAAGCTCCAGCTTCCCTGGACCATTAATATGCTCAGTAGCTGCTAAATCTTCAAATTCCAGAAATACACTAGAGTGCAGAGGTAGGAGAGAATATTTTCCTTTTCATATTCCAGATATATGAATCTCTTGAGGTTGTATATTCTTTCTTTCTGTCTTGACCAAGAATATTATATTTAATCAAGTATCCAATGTGGCTAAATAGGAATGATGACCTTCATATTTATTAAAAGCAGAAAACTGGGGTAGACTGAAGAGTCTTCTAAAACCAACATTTCAGATTTCCAAGACAATAGGTTCAATCATTTTCTTTGTCAACACATAGTCCTTTCAGTTTTACTTTTGTTGTTGTTGTTTCTATGATTTATTCTTTAAAATGTGACCCAAGACAAGCCTCAAATAAAATTTGTCCATCACTTGGAATTCCCATCCCCCTTTCCCTTCTTACTTACCAAAATGGATTTCCTTCTCAGAGGCTATGTCCAAGGACCTGCCATGTCTGCAGCACAACATTCAGTTGTTCACTTAGAAAATTTTCCTGGCACATAAGAGCACAGAAAATACAAAATGAAAAAGACATTGTTCCTGTGTTGAGAAAATTGACAATTTAGCTGGATTTTGCATTCACAGACATAGATTGCACTGGGAATAAAACAGAGAGATATCCGAATCTGCCCAAGGGAGCACAGCATTCTTCCTAGAGTAAAGATACAGAGATCCTGGGGTATGTACTTCATGGATCCCCAAAATATCACAGAGAAACTATCATGTGCTGGGGACTATTTTAAAGTTATGACAGACTATGTGGCTCTTTTCTCATGGGGTTTACATATCTGGCATAACAACAGAGTTTTTTTTTTTTTTTTTTTGGTGGTGCTGGGGATTGAACCCAGGTCCTTGTGCTTGCCAGACAAGCACTCTACCAGCTTAGCTACATCCCCAGTTCCAACAACAACAGAGATTTTAATAAAAATTAATTTAAAAAAAAGGTAATGAATGGCAAATGCTGTGTTGAAAATATAGGGGTTGACATGATATGTTTTAGTTAAGGTAATGGAGAAAATCCTCTCTGAAAAGGTGGCATGAAGCTGTGACTTGGAAAATAAGATGGAGGCAAGTCAGCTGAGGTTCATGGGCAGAGATGTCCAAGCAGAAGTCACAGGAGATGTAATGCTTCAAGGGGGAAAAGCACAGCCTGTTCTTGGACAAAAAGAGGGTTCATGGAGCTGACATTGGTGGAGTGAAAGGGACCAGAGAAGGGGTGATTACAACCCTTGCAGATACTTGGACAGAAGCCAAGGTAAGGGGTCTAAATTTTCTTTTAAATATCAACCGATCTTATCAGATAGTGACTGACAGCAATGATGTTTGCTATTGGAGGAATGACTGCAGGAAAGAAAGAGCTTGGCAACACCTCCAGTGGCCCATGGCAGTGCTCTGGTGCTTTTTGTTAACAGCCATACTTCTGATGGCACTCTGATTCTCCTGTGTCCCTCTGCATCTAAATGAGTTTTGATTCAAAAGCAAATAAAAAAAAGAAAACACAACTTATTCAACTCCCTTAAATTTCACCAAATGCCTGTTTCTTGTATGTGGTTCATGACAAAGGGATTTGTAAAGTTTGTGGTCCCTTGAACAATTCTCTCAAAATCTTCTGCCCTTCCTCCAGAAGCCTCCCTTCATCCCCTCATGCACCTAGCATCCTTCTGGAAATGGTCCTTCTGGAAAACACCAAGATCACAGAAACTCCATATTCTCTGCATAAATTCCAAAGCATCTGAAACATCACTCCATTTCATGATTCTTAGCCAGACTGAGGGCTACATGGAAAATTTTGCCTCTTGCTACCTCATTCCCCATTCAAGATTGAAGAATTACACCGAGTATCCCATTTGTTGGCCTTATATTGATGTCATTTCACTGACTAATCTTAGCCTCAGTGACATTAGAATGAGGTATTTCAAGTTTCATATTCAGTCAATACTTCAAAGAAACAAAAGCCAATAATCAAAATGCTTCTGACACCAGGTCATTGAGTAAGACATAGTCTGTACTCAAGAGCTATGAGGAAGGATAAAAACTGCAAAGAATATGTAGTATAGCCCAGGTGACAGTTGCTCTCAACGAAGGGAATAATAGTATGCATTCAAAAGAATGTTTAAGAATTTTCCTTATCTTAGTTTACACATATGCTTGCAAAGCATGACCTTTAAATGCCTCAATAAGTGCATGTCTTTAATTATAACACTTTTTCATACTAGAAAGAGTATACATGCTTATTATGGAAGAATTTTAAAATATTTCAGAAACATAAGAATGAAATTAAGACACCCAGTTTCCAATACCCTAAAATAAATACTGGGAACATCTTGAAAGATAACTTAATAGAAGATAGAGATAGATGATAGATAGATAGATAGATAGATAGATAGATAGATAGATAGACAGACAGTCAGTCATGCCCATATGAGGTTACTTTGGTAACAAAAATGGGAGCCCACTTCTTATGGTACCTTGTAACCTTGTAGATAATTTTTCATACCAATAAATATTTTGCTACCAAATGTTCTAATATTAGATTTGCTATTTCTATGTGGACAACATCTGTTGTTCTGTGCTCATTTTCTCCACTTCTCATGACACCCCTACTCTTGGACCCTAGATGGGCACTTTCCAAAATATACTTTCCTCTTACTATTTTCTGAATCCTTAAGGAAAATACAGAGTCCCCATGAACACCTGCATCCTTCATCAGCCTCATCTCTATCTAGCTGTTCATCATTGAGCAAGATTCTTTCCTTCTCAGGGTCTCAGGTTCCATTCTAGAGCTGTATGTAAATGACATTTAGAGCACTTACATCATTGTTCCTTACTAATACTGTAGATAAATGAGTGTATCATCTAATCATAAAGGCAGTTGTTCTGTTTCATCCTGTTCAATAAGCATGCATACTTATCGATTGACAGATACACATTAATTAAAAAATTCTGAACTAAAACAGTATAAACTGAACTGCTGAAAATGATTCAGATGATCTTCAGATGTTAAGAAAGAAAGAAAGAAACAAAGAAGTAAAGAAACAAAGAAAGAAAGAAGAGTAGAGGAGGAAGGTCTGGAGTCCACTACTGTTACTCTGATGACAAGCAGTCAGTTGAGTTATCCCTACCTCACAACTTCAGGACTAAGTGGACCACAGAGAAGGACAGCCAGAATAATAGGCATAACAGTAGAGTTCTCATTAAAATCCCTGAAGACTCACCGGTTTCACATCTGGACAAATGACCTCATTAGGATTTCACTCAGAGCAGAATAGAAGATGCTTCGAGTGTTAAACTGAAACATTTTAAAAGTGTTCTTTGCTGTCTGCTTCGCATTATCATCTGAGACCAGAAGAGTTCAGGAAAGGAATGGGACAGGACTTCCCAAAATAAGAGAATATTCCCAGATTTTTTACAAAATAGCCAAAAGGGGAGAAGAGGACAGCCAAAATGAAAGAATAATAAGGGACCAGTTAAATAAATGGTTACCTTTATACAATGGGCTACTAAGCAACCTTCAAATAATGATTTTGCTGTATGATTACAAACTTTATCTGTTGTTCAGAATCCAAGTGTAATGTGGAAACAATAAACAATAAATCAGCATATATAGTGTTATTGCATTTTTAAAGAAAATTCATATGTATATATATCTGCTTAGCAAGATTAAAGTCTCAATAGTGGAATATTAAGAACTATTATTACATACATTTCCAAATTTTTATTTATGTGTCAAATAAATGATTAAAATTTTTAAAGTGCAGTCATATTCTGTGGGATTTCCTTCATCCAGCAGCTGCTCCTAAGAATTTTTCTTTCCTTTTTTTTCCTATTCAACTGAGGCAGGTATACCATCACAGTCTGCCTTATTTCTAAACTTTCCAAGTGTACCTTTTTGTGTTCCTACTTTTAACTTCTTTTTCACTTTTCTCTGCACACTTTGGCATAATGATACTTCAAAGAAAAAAGAAAACACCTTGACCATGCCCTTTTCCTTGGTATTCCTCCTTTGATCCACCTCCTGTCATGCTTATTTTTAATTAACATTTGGGATGAAAGGAGTTGCAGAAACACCAGTGTCACAAAAAAGGGGAAAAAAAAAACCCACTGAATTCAGAATCTCTTCTTTGTAGCACGGGGTAATTTTTTCATCTCTGAACTTCTGCCCAAGCCACTTGTCTTCCTCCAAACCTCTGAGTTGGAAGAGGTTTTAGATTTCATGCCTTATGATCTCTAATTCTGCATAAGGGAAGATGTACAGAAGCAGCAGAAAATCTCAAGTCAACTACTTAAACCAGGGTTCAGCAAACTGCCACCCAGGGGTCAAATCCTGTTCACTACCTGTTTTTATAAACAAAGTTTAGGTTTTCAAGATGGCGGACTAGAGGGCGACTGCATTTCATGTTACTTCAGGATGCAGGATTCAAAAGAGGAGATAGCGAGAGACTTGGGACCAACTCAAAGCTGCCGGGTAAGTCTCTCCTGTTGGGGAGGCATCCCAGAAGGGGGGGTAGCCCCTGAATGCAGGGAACTTTGTGAAGTAGAGTTGCTTGGCAAGACACCCCTCTCCCCGCTGGAGTGGTAAATACGGACAACTGGGATCATCGTAGAGGAGGCAGCTCAGCACAGCTCTTGGACTCGGAGCAACCACTGGGGCTCCGGGCAACTGCCTGAGGAGGAGCTGCATGGTGAGCTGTTTGGACTCAGAGTGATCACTTCTGAAAACCGGGGGTCTGCCCAGAGGAAGAGGAGAAGTGCAACCGGTCGCTTGGTCTAGGAGTGACTGCATCAGAGCTACAGGCAGTTGCCAGAGGAGGAGCTGCGTGGTGAGCTGTTTGGACTCAGAATGACCTTTTGTGGAGAGCTGTTTGAACTCAGAACAACCACTTCTGAACACTGGGGGGTTGCCTGGAGGAAGAGGAGAAGCATGGTGAGTAGCTTGCTCTAGGAGAGACAATATCAGAGCCACAGGTGGTTGCCAGAGGAGGAGGCGAGTGGTGAGTTGTTTGGACTCAAAGCGACTGCTCCTGAACACTGGTGGCCTACCTGGAGGAGGAGCATGGTGGGTCGCTTGGTCTCTGAGCGAGCACTCCTGAACACCCAGGGAGCTATCCTGAGGAGGAGGAGGAAGAGGGCGGGTCACTTGGACTCGGAATGACTGCCTAGGGCTACGGGAGGTTGGCAGGAGGAGGAGACACGAAGTGAGTTGCTTGGACTCCTAGTGACTACATTGGAACACCAGGCAGCTGTCTGGAGGAAGAGGTGTGTGGCAAGTCTCTGGGTCTCGGAGCTATTGTTCGGGGCTCCAGGTGGCAGCTCAGAGGAGGGGCCACAGAGCCAGGTGATTAGGTGCAGAGCAGGGTCCCAGGACCTAGGCGGCTTCTTGCTGGAAGAGCAACAGAGACACGCCTAGGGGCGGAGTGAACTTTCCAGGACTGCAGGCAGATTCTCTGAGGAGAGGCAGCCTAAGGAGTCTCGTCTGTGAAGGGTGAGGCTCCCAGGACCAGGAGGTAGGTCCGGGTCCCTGGGAACATAGCAGAGGAAGACAGTCCAGCCCAGGTGGTAGTTGTAGATTGAGGGGAAACTCTAGGACAGGAACTGACCAGCAAGACCTCCCCACCGGGTGAGACTTCCCTGCCGGGTAAGATTTTCCCACAAGGATGGTAAAACCAGAGACACAGGCACAAACAGGCCTTGCCTCAGCCCACAACCTAGCTCCACTTTGGATGACCATTGGTCAAAAATTGGAGGCACCTCTGCCCACTATCAGGGAATATACCCCACCTGAGGGTCACCAACCCTAGAGAGGCAGCTTCCTTGTGGAGCACCACATTATCATCTTCCTCCAAGACTCAGGCTACTGAAGGATAAGAGGGGATATACTAGCAGTCTTCAGGGACATAATAAATCAATAGAGGAAATCTGCAATATCTTAATGACCCACTGATTCCTGAACAATATGAGAAAAAAAGGGAAGAAAATGCCCCAAACAAATCTAGATGTCACATCAATAAAATCCAATGACAGCATGGCAGAAGAAATGACAGAAAGGGAGTTCAGAATGTACATGATTAAAATGATCAGGGAAGCAAATGATGAGATGAAAGAGCAAATGCAGGCATTGAATGATGAGATGAAAGAGCAAATGCAGGCATTGAATGATAGCACCAATTGACAGTTAAAAGAGCAAATACAGGAAGCAAAATATCATTTCAATAAAGAACTAGAGATATTGAAAAAAACAAACAGAAATCCTTGAAATGAAGGAAACAATAAACCAAATTAAGAAATACATAGAAAGCATGGATATCATGAAAAGGCCAAATTTGAGAATTATTGGGATTGAGGAAGGCTTAGAGAAACAAACCAAAGGAATGAACAATCTATTCAATGAAATAATATCAGAAAATTTCCCAAATCTGAAGAATGAAATGGAAAATCAAGTTCAAGAGGCTCATAGGACTCCAAATACACAAAATTACAACAGACCCACACCAAGGCACATTATAATGAAAATACCTAACATAAAAAATAAAGACAGAATTTTAAAGGCAGTGAGAGAAAACAACCAAATTATATTCAGGGGGAAACCAATATGGATATCAGCAGATTTTTCAATCCAGACCCTAAAAGCTAGATGGGCCTGGAACAACATTTTTCAAGCCCTGAAAGAAAATGGATGCCAACCAAGAATCTTATACCCAGAAAACCTTACCTTCAAATTTGACGATGAAATAAAATCATTCCATGATAAACAAAAGCTAAAAGAATTTACAAAAAGAAAGCCAGCATTACAGAACATTCTCAGCAAAATATTCCATGAGGAAGATATAAAAAACAAGGAAGCAAATCAGCAAAGGGAGGAATTATCCTAAAGGAACTGTCAAATAAAGGAGGAACCAAGGTGTGTCAAAAAATAAATAAATAAATAAATAAAATTTAAAAAATTAACCAAATGACCAGGAATACAAATCATATCTCAATAATAACCCTGAATGTTAACAGCCTGAATTCATCAATCAAAAGGCATAGACTGGCAGATTGGATTAAAAAGAAAGATCCAACAATATGTTGCCTGCAAGAGACTCACCTCATAGAAAGAGATACCCATAGACTAAAGGTGAAAGGATGAGGAAAAACATACCATGCACATGGACTCAGCAAAAACGCTGGAGTATCTATCCTCATTTCAGATAATGTGCACTTCAAGCCAAAGTTAGTCAGAAGGGATAAAGTAGGACATTTCATACTGCTTAAGGGAAGCATAAATCAGCAAGATATAACAATCATAAACATCTATGCCCCAAACAGTGGCTCATCCATGTATGTCAAACAAATCCTTCTCAATATTAGAAACCAAATAGACTGTAACACAATAATACTAGGTGATTTTAACATGCCTCTCTCACCACTGGACAGATCTTCCAAAAAAAATTGAACAAAGAAATCATAGATCTCAATAACACAATCAATAATTTAGACTTAATAGACATCTATAGAATGTACCATCCAAAGAAGAGCGAATACACTTTCTTCTCAGCAGCACATGGATCCAACTCTAAAATAGACCATACATTATGCCACAAAGCTAATGTTAGCAAATACAAGAAGATAGAGACACTACCTTGTATTCTATCAGATCAGAATGAATTGAAGTTAGAAATAAATGAAAGAGCAAAAAACAGAAACTACTCCAACACCTGGAGACTAAACAATATGCTATTATATGATGAATGGATAACAGAAGATATTAGGAAGGAAACTAAAAAATTCTTAGAGGTCAATGAGAACAAAGAAACATCATATCAAAACCTCTGGGACATTATGAAAGCAGTACTTAGAGGAAAATTTATTTCATGGAGCACATTTAATAAAAGAAGTAAAACTCAACAACACCAAAAGTAGTAGAAGACAGGAAATAGTTAAACTCAGAGCTGAAATCAATGAAATTGAAACAAAAGAGACAATACAAAAAATTGACAAAATAAATAGTTGGTTCATCAAAAAAATAAACAAAATTGATAAACCTTTAGCCACAATAACACAGAGAAGACTAGAGAAAATCCAAATCACTAAAATTCAGAATGAACAAGGAAATATCACAACAGACACGAGTGAAATACAAAACATAATTAGAAGCTATTTTGAAAATCTATACTCCAACAAAATAGAAAATTTTGAAGACATCAACAGGTTTCTAGAGACATATGAATTGCCTAAACTGAACAAGGAGGACATACACAATTTAAATAGATCAATTTCAAGTAATGAAATAGAAGAAGTCATCAAAAGCCTACCAACAAAGAAAAGTCCAGGACAAGATGGGTTCTCAGCCGAGTTCTACAAAACCTTTAAAGAAGAGTTCATTCCAATACTTCTCAAAGTATTCCATAAAATAGAAGAGGAGGGAACCCTCCCAAACTCATTCTATGAAGCCAATATTACTCTGATACCTAATCCAGACAGAGACACATCCAGGAAAGAAAATTTCAGACCAATATCCTTAATGAACATCGACGCAAAAATTCTAAACAAAATTTTAGCAAATCCCATACAAAAACATATTAAAAAGATAGTGCACCATGATCAAGTGGGTTTCATCCCAGGGATGCAAGGTTGGTTCAACATCAGGAAATCAATAAATGCAATTAAGCCATATCAAAAGACTTAAAGTCAAGAATCACATGATTATTTTATTAGATGAAGAAAAAGCATTTGATAAAATACAGCACCCATTCATGCTCAAAACATTAGAAAAAATAGGGATAGTGGGAACATTCCTTAACATTGTAAAGGCCATCTACGCTAAGCCCATGGCTAATATCATTCTAAATGGTGAAAAACTGAAAGTGTTCCCCCTAAAAACTGGAACAAGGCAGGAATGCCCTCTTTCACCACTTCTATTCAACATCGTCCTTGAGACTCTAGCCAGAGCAATTAGACAGACCAAAGAAAGTAAATGGATATGAATAGGAAAAGAAGAACTCAAACTTTCCCTATTTGCTGATGATATGATTATATACTTAGAGGAGCCAGGAAATTCCACCAGAAAACTTTTAGATCTCATAAATGAATTCAGTAAAGTAGCGGGATATAAGAACAATGCATATAAATCTAAGGCATTTTTATACATAAGTGATGAATCTTCAGAAAGAGGAAATAGGAAAGCTACCCCATTCACAATAGGATCGAAAAAAATAAAATACTTAGGAATCAATCTCACAAAAGAGGTGAAAGACCTCTACAATGAGAACTACAGAACACTAAAGAAAGAAATTAAAGAAAACCTTAGAAGATGGAAAGATCTCCCATGTTCTTGGATAGGAAGAATTAATATTGTCAAAATCGCCATACTACCAAAAGTGCTCTACAGATTCAATGCAATTCCAATTAAAATCCCAATGATGTACTTTACAGAAATAGAGCAAGCAATTATGAAATTTATCTGGAAGAATAAAAAACCCAGAATAGCTAAAGCAATCCTTGGCATAAAGAGTGAAGCAGGGTGTATCCCATACCAGATCTTCAAATCTACTACAAACAATAGTAACAAAAACGGCATGGTATTGGTACCAAAATAGAAAGGTGGATTAATGGTATAGAATAGAGGACACGGACACAAACCCAAATAAATTCAATTTTCTCATACTAGACAAAGGGGCCAAAAATATGCAATGGAGAAAAGATAGCCTCTTCAACAAATGGTGCTGGGAGAATTGGAAATCCATATGCAACAGAATGAAACTAAACCCATATCTCTCACCATGCATGAAACTAAACTCAAAATGGATTAAGGACCTCGGAATCAGACTAGAGACCTTGCATCTTATAGAAGAAAAAGTAGGTCCAGAGCTTCAACATGTCAGCTTAGGACCAGACTTCCTCAACAGGACTCCCATAGCATACAAAATAAAAGCAAGAATCAATAACTGGGATAGATTCAAACTAAAAAGCTTTCTCTCAGCAAAGGAAACTATCAGCAGTGCTAAGAAAGAGCCTACAGAGTGGGAGAAAATCTTTGCCAATCATACTTCAGATAGAGCACTAATCTCCAGAATCTATAAAGAACTCAAAAGCTCTACAACAAGAATGCTGATAAGCCAATCGACAAATGGGCTAAGGAAATGAATAGACATTTCTCAGAAGAAGATCTACAAGCAATCAACAAACATATTGAAAAATGTCCAACATCTCTAGTAATAAAAGAAATGCAAATCAAACCATGCTAAGATTCCATCTTACCCCAATTAGAATGGCGATTATCAAGAATACAAGCAACAACAGGTGTTGGCGAGGATGTGGGGAGAAAGGTACACTCATACATTGCTGGTGGGCCTGCAAGTTAGTGCAGCCACTTTGGAAAGCAGTGTGGAGACTCCTCAGAAAACTTGGAATGGAACCACCATTTGACCCAGCTATCCCACTCCTTGGCCTATACCCAAAGGACTTAAAATCAGCATATTACAGAGATACAGCCACATCAATATTCATAGCTGCTCAGTTCACAATAGCCAGATTGTGGAACCAACCTAGATGTCCTTCAATTGATGAATGGATAAAGAAAATGTGGTATATATATACAATGGAATATTACTCATCCATAAAGAATAATAAAATTATGGCATTTGCAGGCAAATGGATGAAATTGGAGAATATCATGCTAAGTGAGATAAGCCAGTCTGAAAAAATCAAAGGACAAATGATATCACTAATAAATGTATGATGACACATAATGGGGGGTGGGAGGGGTTAGTGTTAGGATTAGAGTTAGTGTTAGGGAGGGGGCAAGAATGGAGGTTGGAAGGACTGTATAGAGGGAAAAGAGGGGTGGGAGGGGTGGGGGAAAGGGAAAAAATAACAGAATGAGTCAAACAACATTACCCTATGTAAATTTATGATTACACTAATGGTATGCCTTTATGCCATGTAGAAACAGAGAAACAACATATATCCTATTTGTTTACAATAAAAAAATAAAACAAAAAAATAAATAAACAAAGTTTAATTGCAACATAGCTACACTCATCTGCATACATGTTATCTGTGGCTGTTGTCACACTTCAGTGACAGTGTTAGCCTCAAAACCTGAAGTATTTACTATGTGGTTGCTTTACAGAGAAACTTGTTGACCCTCACCAAAATATGTTAGCTCACAAAGCCAGAAACTCATTAATGGGCATTCTCCAGTATTATTTGATGTCATCAAGGGCTGATTATTTTCAAATATCCTCTGTGTCATCAGCTTTATGCCCAACATAGTATCCCTCATTGTTGCAAGAGAGCTATCACAGTTCCTGATATCCTGTTTACACCAAGGTAATGTCTAAGAGAAAAAGAGTCCATCCCTCCTGACAGGCCTCTTCTCTAAACTACAGAAATCTTTCCCTCAGGAGAAAAGCATATTTCCTTTCACAGTTCACTGGTCATGACTCCATCAGCTGCCATCACATGAGCATGCCCAGTCCAGTCACCCTCAGTAGAGGGATATTTATTATTGCTTACATTAATCCAGTTCATGAAAAAGCTAGGGCTCTCATAAATGCAGTACCTCTTAGAAACTGGATTTAATTTTGTGTAATATACCACTCAAATAATAGTCACATACACACAAAGTGGTGACTTTCTAATGTTACAAGGAGTCCAGAAGAGATTCAGGATCAGCACAAAAACTTAAAGATACAATAGGCAAGGGAAGTGTCTGCAGTTTTCTTGACCTTTTCCTCATCCTCTGTTAGAAAACATTTTCTGTCCTTACAGTCATCAAGTCATGTGGGCGGAAGAAAAAAGAAAAAAAAAGTATGCAAGTTTAAAAATCTACTATCCTTTTAAAAGCCTTTCTAGAATCCTGCATTACAATTACTCCTTCATCTCATTGGCCAGAATTATAACACATGATCATGTCTATTTTTAAAAGAACCTAAGAATTAAAAGTTTAACCTGGTGCTTTCATTTCTCACAATCAAATTACACTGTGCAACTGAATATCTATGATGGTTAGGCATAGTATCACAGATCCCTCTGCCATAGGTGGACAATAATGAGTGCTAAGTAGTTAATCCAGGACATTTACTTTAAATCCTGTGAAGAAAAACCTCTGTGGTAACCCTAGTAAATAATCTTACATTTGTCTCACATTGTCCAGTATAAGCAAAAAGAAACTGAAACTAAAGCTCTTCATTCCCTTTATGTTACAAAGAATCTCTCACTGCACAGGTGATTAAAGTCCCCTTGTCCTCTGCACATCTCAGCTTAATGACATGGCAAAGAAAATAGAGAAAAAAAAACTTGGTCATGCCCTTTCCCTTTTGAGTCCTCCTTTGATCTGCCTCCTGGGTGCGATGTTCCTTAATTAACAATTGGGATGAAAGGGTGATGCAGAAACACCAGTGTCACAGAACCAAACTGAATATTTTCTTTACAGCACAAGAATTTTTCATCCCTGAATTTCTCACCAAGCCATTGAAAAGAATGTTTAAAAATCCTTTCAGTTTCATTCTTTCCATCTGGCAAGTTAGTGTTGAGATGGTTCTTTAAATATTTAAAAATTGCTTGAGATAGTTCCCTTTATTATTATTCTAAGATCAGAATCCCCTGGCTTTTTCATCAATCCCAGGGCCTGGAACAAACACAGGCAGTGAATTTCCAGACAAATGTTAAGTCAAGTGATCTCTCTTCCAATTTCCTGAAGGTCAAATAATGCACTGGGTTAAAGAGGGTGTTCTCTTTCCTCTCCTTCCCCTTTATCAGTCATTCTTCTTTTGCTGTCCATCTTCCCCTCTCTTCCACCCACCCATACTCTCCCAATAAAATTAAGCCAGATTTCTCTTAATCTACATCAAGGAGACAAAAGGTATAGCTTTGGAGCATCAAGTCACAATTTCATAGTCCATTTGCATAAGAACTGTGAAGGGCGCTAATGCACTGTTTGCTTTTCAGGAAGCAACTCGGCAGTCATCAACAAAATGTGTTTTGGTGTGCCCCCCAGGGCATGGGAGCTATTTATGAGAGCTTGTCTTAAAGTGCCTACATGCAACATTAGGATGTTCGCTGCCATCTGCAAACTGGACCTGACTCACAGATATGTGGATTGGACCAAGAGAACTTTCAAAGTTGATAAAGGTGAAAGTAGATGTCACTCTTCATCTGTTTCAACCCTGTTGCCCCCCTGCACCACCACCAAGCTAGTCCAATTTTCTAGGCATTTGTAGGATCCACCCTTCATCAACCCTCTTCTGGACCACCTGGTAGTATAAAATCACTTGCTTAAACCCATGGTTAAAGTCACAGCCATTTCTGCTCCCTACCTACAAGCTATGGACTGAAAAATAAAAATTATGTCTGACTTTCTTTATTCCCTGCCACACAGCATCTCAAGCACCTCAAGCTCAGAAAACAGCTATCCCTGACCTGCACCAGTGAAACGTGCAACAGATGGAAAATGAGGTCAGTGATCACCTTTGTCTCACAATGTGCTCCTGTTTTCACCATATGCCAATGCTTCCTGCACCACTAGAAGTCCTTGCTATTTCCAAGTCAGCATGAAGAAGTAACATATAAGCAAGTTCACTTCCATCCAACCTCTAATTATTAATTCCCAACTATGTTCCAGGGACCAAGTACAAGAGAGAATTCCCTCTCTGGAGAAACTTACCAGGGTTGCTGGAATAAACAAGAAAGGATATATAGGAGTACACAGAAAAGGTACAGAGAACATGGAGGTTGCTTCCTGGGTATGTGACAGAAGAGAAATTGAGTCTCAGAATGTGTAGGAGTGAGACAGAAATAAGAAGTCAGGCAAAGGAAATCACAGCAGCCCAGGTGCAGGGAAAGAGACCTAGGGGGAGGGGAAAAAAGGACCTTCTGTACAACAGGACAGAACGTACCAGGTGAGACATGAAGTGAAATGCAGTGAGAGACAACCTAAGGCTCCTTATGGAAGATCTCATGATCTGCATCAAGGAACATAGACTTTATTCCATGCAGGGGAGCCATTGGAGGGGCTTCAGCAGAGGAGAGATGTAATGAGATTTATGCTTCGTGTAATACCTGAAGCAGGTATTACACTGTGATACCTGAGCAGAGGATGAATTTAAGAGGAAAGAGACTGAAGCAGGTGGTGGCAGGAGGCTGTGGCAGTTGAGCAGAAGGGAGGTTATGAGGGAAATCATCATGCAAAGGGAGGGGATGGATTCAAGGAAATACATAGGAGGAATCACCAGGAGGATTAGGCAATTGATTATCTGGCTCCCTGGAGTGTGAAAGAGGTAGAAGATTAAGATGATGATACTGACTGCAGTGACGGGATGCAAATCTGAAGGAAGGAGCTGGTGTGAGAAGAGAACCTCATGTGCTTCTTGCACACTGAACACCAATCACTGCTCAGTGGCTATGTCCAGAGATAACTGAATACTGGAATGTGGACTAAGGGACAAGTTTAAGGCAGGAGACAGGAGGGGGTTTTATCAGCAAACAGGGATTGATAAAACCATGAGACAATATGGGGGTCACTTGAGCAAAATTGGTTGCAGAAGAATAGTAGTGAAGTCAGACACAGTGGCCCACACATGTAATGCCAGCAGCTTAGGAAGCTGAGGCAGGAGGATAGAAAGTTCAAAGCCAGTCTCAGTAAATTTGAGGCCCCTGAGCAACTCATTGAGACACTGTCTCTAAATAAAACACAAAATAGGGCTGGGAATGTGGCTCAGTAGTTGAGTGGCCCTCAGTTCAAACCCCAATACCTTCCCCCACCAAAACAAAAAACAAACAAACAAACAAACAAAAGAATGGCAGTGGAAACAGTGAGGGAGGGCTGGGAACCACCAATGTTGAAGGAAGCAAATGAAAAAGCAGATGAGAGGAACAGACAGAGCCAGGGAAAGGGAGAATCAGAAAAAGAGAGTGATAAAGATCAGAGCAGTTGAGAGCTTCAGGAAGAAGAGACCTGTGGGAAAGAAAAGCAAATTGAGCAGAGATACTAACTATGTTTCTCCTCAGTAACCAAATGAAAAAAAAAAAAACTGTAAGTGATAAATACTCAAAGGATAGAATGGGAGACACTAGGAGACTGGATGTGTTCACAGTGGGGTTTTGTTTTATTTTGTTTTCTTTTTGTTTTTTTTTTTGGTTTTGTTTTTTTGAAACTGTTAAGGAGATGGGCAAGTGTCTGACTTAGCAGATGAGAGGAAACTAAAACCTACATTTGCAAGGACTTGGAGTAGGGGTTGAAGAACACAGGAAAGTATTCTATTTATATAAAAATATTCAGGATCTGGAGAACAAGTAACTTTGAAGCACCAAGTATGCTTAGTCTAAAAATGGAAAGATAGCTTGACAGGTTGTGTAAAGAAGTTTGGGGGCAATGGATGCCCCCCACCTCAGATATGGATTGAATCCTAAACTTTCAGAGAAGCTGAACAAGAGAAATTCAGACCTGGAGAAAACAAACTTGTTCAAAAATAGGAGCAAGTAATCTCACTGAAAAGAGAAGAAATCAGGAGAAGTTGGGTACTAAGCAGTAAGACTCCCATCTTCCCTTTCTGCCTGGTTTCTAGAATGCTAGAAGCCCTCCTTATTTCCATCCCCACACACAGACACCCATCTCAAGCAGCAAGTGGAAGATGTTCCTCTCTGGAAAAGTGACCTGCCCAAAAGGAAAGAATTATACTGGCTGAAAATTAAAGATACATCAAGAAAATGCCAAGTTGTGCCTTATCAGGCTCCATTGAAACTACCATCCATAAGCACTGCCATCACTTCCAAACACTCCTTCATAGCTGGAATATGCAGTGATGATCAGCACATGTTCAAGTACAGCACCTACCATGGACAAGAAAGTCTAAACAAAAAATGCTTTTAAAGGAAGATTTTAGAGAAAACAGAGACAATGCAGAAATGCTCCTAACAGACACAGTAAATAGATTCAAAAACATTGGAAGGTACTGCACCCAAGAGCAAGAACAATGTGTTTCAAAAGATGAAAAAATAACAAAAAAGGAAATAGTAATTGAAAATTATATGCATTATCTGAGAAACTTTGAAAAGAATCCACTAAAGGGTATTATTAAAGATCAAGTAAAAAGTCCCCAGAGAGAAATAATGCAAAACATTTCAGATGTACAGAAATAAGAAAGCACAAGAGAGATTACCAAGAAAGCAATTGAAGAAAATTTTGGAAATCCATATGTAGCAAAATGAAACTAAAACCCTATCTCTCACCCAGCACAAAACTTAACTCAAAATGGATCAAGGACCAAGGAATTAGGCCAGAGACCCTGCACCAAATAGAATACAAGTAGACCCCCTACTTCATCATGTTGGCTTAGGATCAGACTTCCTTAACCTGAATCCCAAAGCACAAGAGATAAAAGCAGGAATCAATAATCGGGATAGATTCAAGCAAAGGAAACAATCAACAATGTGAAAAGAGAGCCTACACAGTGGAAGAAAATCTTTGCCGCATGAACCTCAGAGCCCTAAACTCCAGAATTTAGAAAGAATTCAAAAAACTTCACACCAAGAATCCAAATAACCCAATCAATAAATGGGTTAAGGAAATGAGCAGATACTTTGCAGAAGAAGATCTTTAAGAAATCAACAGATATATGAAAAAATGTTCAACATCTCTTGTAATAAGAGAAATACAAATTAAA